>NC_136471.1:88347654-88481928 GCF_902686455.1 Sciurus vulgaris | reverse complement strand
ACTAATGAAATGAGGAAATAAAATTAAAAAGGAAACATGATTTCATAGTGAGCTGGATGTATGAAGAAAACCATTATAAGTGAACTCTTGTCTGTCAGAGATTTAGAAAAAGCAAGAGATTTTGGTTAAGTGAGTAGAGAATATAAAGAAATGCACAGGATCCTGGCAGTGGCAATGGTGCTGTGTCACTACAAAGGAAGGGACAACACACAAGGAAAGAGAAACTCAGGGGGCAGCTTTGACACAGAGACATGGGTGGAGTTTCAGTCTGTACCTATCTGATAGAAAGACTGTGCAGTAAGTAAGCTGTGGTTTAAAATATGCCATGCATTCTCGATTTCTAAATGAAGTGAGGTGGAAATCCAGCTCAAGGATTTTATTCTGAATCCTGCTCCTACAAGAACCCAGAAGTCCTTAGTAAATACTTCTGTTGTGTCTCAGGCAGTCCTTGCTGCATGACCTAAAGTCCACCTGGCACGTTATGATCCTTAATCAGTTAAAGAGAATAGTGGATCCAGGGGATCAAAACATAGGTATAGCAGCAAATGCAACTTGCTCTGCCTTCCCCAAAGAACTCCATGCTGTGAACACAGTGGAAAAGGATCAGGGAAATTTTTCAGGTGGGTGTGATTATATTGGGAATAGCAGTGTGCAACCCAATATCACTCAGAGCACTGTGGCATAAATGTTCAGTGGAAAAGGATCAACGAAATTGACAAGGTGATTGTGATTATTGGGGATAGGAGAATGCAACCCAAAATACTTTTGAACTCGGTGGTATCAAAAAGCTGAAAAGGTTTCAGGGAAATTGATTCAGTGCGTGTGATTACATTTGGGGAAAGATACTTGAAAATTCATATTCGATGGCAGGGTAGCTATAGGAAACTTCCCAGGCAGCATTCACCCAGAGAGATCTTTCACCATAACCTGTGAGTTCAACTCTGGGTAGATCCTAGAGAACCAGATGCCGAGTCAAGATTGACATCTCCTCAGTCATAGAGATGAGAAGGATTTTATTGCTCCAGAGTAGATACACCAAACCAAGGTCCGAAGTTCCATTTAGAGCTTGACTCCAGCAGTCAGAACTTCCCAAATAGACCTCTGCACCACATCCAACAAGTAAGAACAGAGATCTAAACATCAATTAGAAATGCTTGAAGTTTCCCATTGATGTGCCTGAAACAGTATTTACATGCTATTCCAGATCTTCCTTATGTCCCCTACTTGTGGAGCAACCTGCTTCTTAGAGGGAGGAAAGGCTGGGTAACATTAAACTCAACCTCCAGTTATGATTTTCCCCACTCTGCCTTCTGAAGTTGATCAAAAGTGTAGTTTGTTGAAATGGATCTCAGCTTCTTTGTTTGCCAATATAGAAGGGATGGAACAGAAGTATTTTCTATTGTCTGGTGTTTTTGAGGAAGTCACACTAACCTGGCAGTTCTCCAAGAATGAATCCAAAAAGCAATTCACCACTGGAAAATTGAGTCTACAAGGCTAAGAAGAACAAACAACTGTTTCAATTGAAAAAAGTGGCCTAAACACTGGGAAAAGCAGCCTAGCTGACAGTGGGCACAGTTGGGAAACAGACCAATCAAATTCAAACCAAATCTTGTGACCACTGATTTACACTGATCTTACAAGCCCAGATAGCTGGAGGATAGGCTGATGCATTTACTCTCCACCTCCAAGAAGTCTGAGATGCTCAGAAGTAGGGAGAGGTATCAGAGCTGGATAGCCAAGAAGGGAATATAATTTTACGGTGAAACTCTGCATAAGACTTTTCTTATAAATTTGACAACTTTGGGTCACAGCTGAGAATGAACAAATTGCACAATATTTGAAAACTGAGAAATAAATCACTTTTAATAACCTCAGCAAGAAAAACATATAAGTGACATGGTTCTTAGAAAATTGTAAAGGGGAAATGTAAGTCTCTACTACTCCACAGTCCCCATTTGAAGCAGTGGGAGCACAACTGACCAGAGAGTCAAATATTGCTTAAAAGCAATTTCACTTTCCTTACTATCTAATTTCTCAACCAATTTAAGAAAATCACACCAATTTACCACTCAGATTATTGGAATGCTAGAGAACATTATTCATAATTCCTTAAAAAATGTATTAGTATAAGGAATTATACTGAAATGACTGCAAATGCTGGGAATTAGTATCTCCTCTCAATGGGATGTTAGAGACAAGACACAGTCACAAGTTGAAATTGAGTGAAAACACTGACAAGAAGGGATTAGCCTAACTCAGGACACATAGTAGAGATAGTAGTTTACTAAAAGTTCGTTATATAAAATTTGAAGAGAGAATCATCCCAGAAGATTGGTAGAAATACCAATAATGTAAAAAAGCAAAGGAACAAGCCATCCCAAATGACTCATAACAGAACTGACCCCATTGAAAACACAGTGGAGGAATCCAAGAAAAAGAATTTAGATGATTTATAATTGTACTCTATGTTTGTATAAATGTCAAACTATACTAAATGTATAACTAAAAAGAACAAATAAAAAATTCTCAATGAACTAAACAAAGGTCTAAGGAATTAACTAAGAAAGGATATACAGGACATGAAAATTTTTTCAATAATGAAATGAAGATTCTGAAAAAGAACCAAACAGAAAAATTTAAAGGAAATACATAATAAATAAAATTTAAAATTTAATTGAAAGCATCACCAATAGATTAGACCAGATTGAAGATAGATTCTCAGGTATTAAAGACAAAGTGTATAATCTTGAAAAGAAAATAAAGAATAACAAAGATGTTAGAAGACCATGAACAGAGTATTCAAGAAATTTGGAACAATATTAAGAAAGCAAATCTAAGAATTGTTGGCACAGACAAAGGTACAGACATACAAACTAAAGGAATGCATAACAACTTCAATGAAATAATGTCAGAAGAATTTCCAAACCTTAGGACTGAGATGGAAATCCAATATAAGATGCATTTAGAACCCCAAGTAGACAAGATCATAAATATCCTATCCAAGGTATAATTATAATGCATAATATATAAAATAAAGATAGAATTTTCAAATGGCATGAGAAAAAGTCATTCACTTTTAAAGGCAAGCCAATTAGACATTGTAATGATTTCTCATTCCTAACCCTGAAAATGAGGAGGCTTGGAATAATGTATACCAAGCCATAAAAAATAACTGATGCCAATCAAAACTGATAGGTTCAACCAAAATATTCTTCAAAATTGAGGATTAATTAAAACTTTCTCTGATGAACAGAAACTAAAAGAACTCACAACCAATAATCATGCATTACAAAAAAATCATGAAATAAATCACAAAGAAAAAAAAAGAAAAGAAATATCAGATTCAGTGTATGGAAGAATTTTATTAGAAGACTGGTAAAGTAGAGAATTAAGTCTGAATAAAGCAGGGGAAACAAATCAAAATGGCAGGGTATGAAGGTAATCTCTCTATAATAGCACTGAACATAGATGGTGTAAACCCTCTGATCAAAAGACATAGATTGGCAGAATGGATTAAAAACCAAAACCCAAGCATATATTTTTTTACAAGATACTTAAGTTACAAAGATACCCACAGGCTGATGGTGAAAGAATAGGAAAACTTTTTCAATGAAAATACAGAGTGAAATCAATCAGGATTAACTACTCTTATATCAGACAATGTAGATTTCAAGACAAAATACTAGTAGATAAAAAGAAGATCACTTCATAACGGTTAAGGAAATCATCTGACAAAATATAATACTCACAAATATTTATGTCCTAAATATCAGTGTACCCACATACATAAAGTGAGCACTATTCAATTTAAAGAATCAAATAGAACACAATACAATAATATGGACAATTTCAACATATCTTGCACCAATAGATCATTCAGACATAAACTAAGAAATTTCCAAACTAGAAAGTACTATTAATCAAGTGGATATAACAGACATATACATATATCCCATCAATCAATAACCAAATTCACACTTTTCAAAAATGCTCCCTGAACCTTCTTAGAGACAATATTTTAGGACACAAAAGATGTTTTAGCAAATACAAAAAAAAATCAAAATAATTACTTGTATACTATCAGATTATTTTTATTTTTACTTGTTCTTTTTAGATGAGCATGACAGTAGAGTGTATTTTTACATATTGTATATATGCAGAGTATAACTTATTCTAATAAGGATTACATTCTTGTGGTTGTACATGATGTGGAGATTCACTGGTGATGAACTCTCTTACCTATTCCCCTTCCCATCCCTTCTTTTCATTCCCCTTTGCCTAATCCAATGAACTTCCATTCTTTCATTCCCCCCTTGTAGTGTATTAGCATCCACATATCAGAGAGAACATTCAGGCTTTGTTTTTTCTGGCGATTGGCTTATTTCATTAGCATGATAGTCTCCAGATCCACCCATTTACTGGCAAAAGCCATAAATTCATTCTTTTTTAAGGCTGAGTAATAACATTTTCTTTATCCATTCATCTGTTGAAGGACACCTAGATTGGTTCCATAGCTTAGCTATTGTGAATTGAACTGCTATAAGCATCTATGTGGCCACGTCACTGTAATATGCTAATTTTAAGACCTTTGTTTGTATATGGAGGAGTGGGATAATGGGGTAAAATGGTGGTTTCATATCAAGTTCTCTGAGGAATCTCCATACTGCTTTCCAGAGTGGTTGCACCAATTTGAAGTCATAGCATCAATGTATGAGTGTACATTTCCCCCACATTTTTGCCAACATTTGTTGATGCTTGTGTACTTTTTTTTTAAACAACAGAAATTTATTTTCTCACGTCTTAGAGGATAGAATTTCAAAATCAGGCAAAGTCTTGGTCCCTTCACAGGCTCTGGGAGACAATCTGTTCTTTGCTTCTTACCGTTTCTGGTGGTTGGCAACACATTTTTTTTCTTTCTATGTTTACATGACAGGAGAGTGTATTTTGATATATCATGCATGCATAGAATAAGTATAACTTATTCCAATTAGGATCCCATTCTTGGAGTTGTATATGATGTGGAGTTGATTGACCATGCATTTATTTATAAGGATAGGAAAGATATGTCTGATCCATTCTATTTTCTTTTTTATTTCCATCCACCTATCTTCCCTTCATTCCACTTTGTCTAGTTCCATGAACTTCCAATCTTTTCCTCCCTTGTGGGTTAGCACCCACATGTCAGAAAGAGCATTTTGCCTTTGGTTTTTTGGAATCAGATTATTTCACTTAGCATGATATTCACCAGTTCTATCCATGTATGGGCAAATGCCATACTTTCATTTTTCTTTATGGCTGAATAATATTCCTTTTATGTTTATACACCACATTTTCTTTACCCATTTCTGTTGTAGGGCACCTAGTTTGGTTCCATAGCTTGGTTATTGTGAATTGATGTGCTACAAACTTTGAAGTGACTGTGTCACTGTAGTATGCTGATTTTACAACCTTTGGGTATATCTGAAGAGGGGATAATTGGGTCAAATGATTATTCTGTTTTCTAAGGAACCTGTATAGTACTTACCATAGTGGTTGCACCAATATTCCAGTCCCATCAGCAATGTATAAGTGAACCTTTTTCCCCTACATTCTCACCAACACTTATTGTTACTTGTATTCCTAGTAATTGGCATTCTGACTGGGGTAAGATGGAATCTCAGTGTAGTTTTGATTTGCATTTCTTTAATTGCTAGAGACATCGAACATCTTTTGATATATTTGTTGTCCATTTATATTTTTTCTTCTGTGAAGTGCCTGCTCATTTCCTTACCCATTTATTGATTGAATAATTTTTTTTTAGCTTTGCTAATAAGTTTTTTGAGTTCTTTGTATATCCTGATGATTATTGCTCCATCTGTGGTACTGGTGCTAAAGATTTTCTCCCATTCAGTAGGCTGTCTGTTTATAATTTTGATTGTTTCCTTGGTGATAAACATGCTTTTCAGTTTGATACCATCCTATTTATTGTTTCTTGATATTACACCTTATACTTTAGGAGTCTTATTGAGGAAGGTGGCTACTAAGCCAACATGGTGGAGAGTTGGGCTTACATTTTTTTCTAGTAGGCACAGGGTCTCTGGTCTAATGCCTTGGTTCTTGGTAAAAGATAGGGTAAGTTTCATTCTGCTACATATGGATTTCCAGTTTGACCAGAATTATTTGTTGAAGAAGGTATCTCTCCTCCACCGTATGTTTATGGCATCTCTGTCTAGTATGAGATAACTGTATTTACGTGAGTTTGACTCTGTATCTTATATTCTTAACCATTGGACTCTACATCTGCTTTGGTGCCAATACCATGCCATTTTTATTATTGTAGCTCTGTAGTATAGTATAAGGTCTGGTACTGTGATGCCTCTGCTTAACTTTTCTCACTGTGAATTTTGTTGCCTATTCTGGGTCTCTGATATTTCCAAATGAATTTAACAACAGTTTTTCTCTTTCTATGAAGAACATCATTGAAATTTTAATAGAAATTGCATTAATGTGTATAGGTAGGATGGTCATTTTGACAATATTAATTTTTCATATCCAAGAATATGGAAAGTCTTTCTATCTTCAAAGGTCATCTTCAATTTCTTTTTTTAGTGTTCTGCAGTTTTCATTGTAGACGTGTTTCACCTCTTTTGCTGGATTAATTCCCAAATAGTTTACTTTTTAGAGGCTCTTGTGAATGGGATAGTTTTCCTGATTTCTTTTTCAGCTAATTCATCGTTTTACAGTAAAGCAACTGATTTGTGGGTGTTAATTTTATATCCTGTTATGTGGCTGAATTCATTTATGAGTTTTGAACTTTTCAGTGGAAATTTTGGAGTCTTCGCAATATAGAACCATGTTTCAGTAAATAGGGATGGTTTGAGCTTTGCTTTTGCTATTCATATTCCTTGAATTTCTTTCTTTTGTCTAATTGCTCTGGCTAGGGTATCAATGACAATGTTGAATAAAGGTGCTGAAAGAGGGCATTCCTATCTTGTTCCAATTTTAAGAGGGAGTGCTTTCAATTTTTCTCCATTTAGAATGATGTTGGCCTTGGGTTTAGCATATATAACTTTTAAAATGTTGAGTTATGTTCCTACAAGTCCTAGTTTTTCTCATGTTTTGAACACAAAAAGATGCTATAATTTTTTAAATTGTAAACAAATGGGGTACAACTTGTTTCTCTGGTTGTACATGAAGTAGAGGCATACCATTTGTGTAATCATACATTTACATAGAGTAAAGGTGTTTGATTCATTCTGTTATTTTTCCTTCCCCCCACCCCTCCTACCATTATTTTCCCTCTATACAGTCCCTCCTTCCTTCATTCTTGAATCCCTCCCACCGCCCATTATGTGTCATCATGCGCTTATCAGCGAGATCATTCATCCTTTGGTTTTTTGAGATTGGCTTATCTCACTTAGCATGATATTCTCCAACTTCATCCATTTGCATGCAAATGCAATAATTTTATTATCCTTTATGGCTGAGTAATACTCCACTGTGTGTGTGTGTGTGTGTGTGTGTGTATATATATATATATATATATATACACCAGTTTCTTTATCCATTGATCTACTGAAGGGCATCTAGGTTGGTTTCACAATCTGGCTATTGTGAATTGAGCATCTATGAACATTGATGTGGTTGTATTAATGTAGTATGCTGATTTTAAGTCCTTTGGGTATAGGCCAAAGAGTGGGATAGCTGGGTCAAATGATGGTTCCATTCCAAGTTTTCTAAGGAATCTCGACACTGCTTTCCAGAGTGGCTGCACTAATTTGCAGCCCCACCAGCAATGTATGAGTGTACCTTTTTCCTCACATCCTCGCCAACACCATTGGTGCTTGTGTTCTTGATAATCGCCATTCTAATTGGGGTGAGATGGAATCTTAGGGTAGTTTCTCTGAATAGAGATGTTGAACATTTTTTCATATATCTGTTGATTGTTTGTATATCTTCTGTGAAGTGTCTCTTCATTTCCTTAGACCATTTGTTCATTGGGTAATTTGTATTCTACATGTAACGTTTTTTGAGTTCTTCATATATTCTGGAGATTAATGCTCTATCTGAAGTATGAGTGGCAAAGATCTACTCCCACTCTGTAGGCTCTCTCTTCACATTACTGATAGTTTCCTTTGCTGAGAGAAAGCTTTTTAGTTTGAATCTATCCCAGTGGTTGATTCTAGCTTTTATTTCTTGTGCTATGGGAGTCATGTTAAGGAAGTATGATCCTAAGCTGACATGATGACAATTCAGATATACTTTTTCCTCTATAAGATGTGGGGTCTCTGGTCTGATTCCGAGGTCCTTGATCCATTTTGAATTGAGTTTTGTGCAGGGTGAGAGATAGGGGTTTAATTTTATTCTGTTGCATATAGATATCCAGTTTCCCAGGCACCATTTGTTGAAGAGGCTACCTTTTTTCCGTTGCATATTTTTGGCCTCTTTGTCTAGTATGAGAAAATTGTATTTATTTCGGTTTGTGTCCATGTCCTCTATTCTGTACCATTGATCTACCTGTATATTTTGGTGCCAGAACCATGCTGTTGTTGTTACTATTGCTTTGTTGTAGAGTTGAAGTTCTGGTCTTGCGATAGCCCCTGCTTCACATTCCTGCTAAGGATTGCTTTAGCTATTCTGGGTTTCTTATTCTTCCAGATGAATTTCATGATTCCCTGCTCTATTTCTGTGAGGTACGTCATTGGGACTTTAATTGGCATTGAATTGAATCTGTATAGCACTTTGGTAGTATGGCCATTTTGACAATATTAATTCTGCTTATCCAAGAACATGGGAGATCTTTCCATCTTCTAAGGTTTTCTTTAATTTCTTTCTTTAGTGTCCTGTAGTTCTCATTGTAGAGGTCTTTCACCTCTTTTGTTAGAACGATTCCCAAGTATTTTATTTTTTTTTGAAGCTATTGTGAATGGGGTATTTTTCCTAACTTCTCTTTCTGAAGATTCATCACTTATGTATAAAAATGCATCAGATTTATGACCATTGATCTTATATCCTGCTCTTTACTGAATTCACTTATGCGTTCTAAAAGTTTTCTGGTGGAATTTCCTTGTTCCTCTAAATATATAATCATGTCATCAGCGAACAGGGATAGTTTGAGTTCCTCTTTTCCTATTTGTATCCCTTTAATTTCCTTGGTCTGTCTAATTGCTCTGGCTAGAGTTTTGAGGACAATGTTGAATAGAAGTGATGAAAGAGGGCATCCCTGCCTTGTTCCAGTTTTTAGGGGGAATGCTTTCAGTTTTTCACCATTTAGAATGATATTAGCCATGGGCTTAGCGTAGATGGCCTTTACAATGTTAAGGAATGTTCCCAATATCCCTACTTTTTATAGTGTTTTGAGCGTGAAGGGATGTTGTGTTTTGTCAAATGCTTTTTCTGCATCTATTGAAATAATCATGTGATTCTTGACTTTAAGTCTGTTGATATGGTGAATTACATTTATTGATTTCATGATGTTGAACCAACCTTGCATCCCTGGGATGAAGCCCACTTGATCATGGTGCACTATCTTTTTAATATGTTTTTGTATGCGATAAGCTAAAATTTTGTTGAGAATTTTTGCGTCGATGTTCATTAAGGATATTGGTCTGAAATTTTCTTTCCTTGATGAGTCTCCGTCTGGTTTAGGTATCAGTGTGATATTGGCTTCATAGAATGAGTTTGGGAGGGTTCCCTCCTCTTCTATTTTATGGAATACTTTGAGAAGTATTGGAATGAGCTCTTCTTTAAAGGTTTTGTAGAACTCGGCTGAGAACCCATCTGGTCCTGGGCTTTTCTTTGTTGGTAGGCTTTTGATGACTTCTTCTATTTCATTAATTGAAATTGACCTATTTAAATTGTGTTTGTCCTCCTGGTTCAGTTTAGGTAATTCATATGTCTCTAGAAACTTGTTGATGTCTTTGAGATTTTTTGTTTTGTTGGAGTATAGATTTTCAAAATAGCTTCTAATTATGTTTTGTATTTCACTCGTGTCTGTTCTGATATTTCTTTGTTCATTCCGAATTTTTGTAATTTGAGTTTTCTTTTTCTTTGTTAGTGTGGCTAAAGGTTTATCAATTTTATTTTTTCAAAGAACCAACTATTTATTTTGTCAATTTTTTCTATTGCTTCTTTTGTTTCAATTTCATTGATTTTGGCTCTGATTTTACTATTTCCTGTCTTCTACTACCTTTGGTGTTGGTCTGCTCTTCTTTTTCTAGGGCTTTGAGCTGTAGTGTTAAGTCATTTATTTGTTGATTTCTACTTCTTTTGTTGAATGCGCCCCATGAAATAAATCTTCCTCTAAGTACTGCTTTCACAGTGTCCCATAGATTTTGATATGATGTGTCTTTGTTCTTGTTTCCTTCTAAGAACTTTTTTATTTCCCGCCTGATGTCTTCTGTTATCCATTCATCATATAATATCGTATTATTTAATCTCCAGGTTTTGGAGTACTTTCTGTTTTTTACTGTCATTTAGTTCTAATTTCAATGCATTATGATCTCATAGTATACAAAGTAGTACCTCTAGCTTGTTGTACTTGCTATCATTAGCTTTGAGGCATAAAATATGGTCTATTTTAGAGAAGCATCCATGTGCTACTGAGAAGAAGGTTTATTTACACTTTGTTGGATGGTACATGTTATAAATGTCTGTTAAGTCTATGTTATTGATTGTGTTATTTAGATTTATGTTTTCTTTGTTCAATTTTTTTTGGAGGATCTGTTCAGTGGAGAGATAGGTGTGTTAAAATCACGTAGTATTATTGGGTTGTGCTCCATTTGATTTCTGGATCTGAGAAGGATTTGTTTGTCGTATATGGAAGAGCCACTATTTGGGGCATAGATATTTATGATTGTTATGTCTTGCTGATTCATGCTTCCCTTCAGCAGTATGAAATGTCCTTCTTTATCCCTTCTGACTAACTTTGGCTTGAAGTCCACATTATCTGATATGAGGATGGATACTCCCACTTTTTTGCTGTGTCCCTGTGCATGGTATGTTTTTTCCCATCCTTTCACCTTTAGTCTGTGGGTTTCTCTTTCTATGCGATGAATCTCTTGCAGGCAGCAAATTGTTGGATCTTTCTTTTTAATCCCATCTGCCAGTCTATGTCTTTTGATTGATGAGTTCAGGCCATTAACATTCAGGGTTATTATTGAGATATGATTTGTATTCCTGGTCATTTGGCTCAATTTTTTTTTTTTTTTGGACATGACTTGGTTTCTCCTTTATTTGGCTATAACTTTAGGGTAGTTCCTCCCTTTGCTGATTTATATCATTGTTTTTCATCTGTTCCTCATGGAATATTTGCTGAGAATGTTCTGTAATTCTGGCTTTCCTTTTGTAAATTCTTTTAGTTTTAGTTTATCATGGAAGGATTTTATTTCATCGTCAAATCTGAAGGGAAGTTTTGCTGGGTATAAGATTCTTGTTTGGCATCCGTTTTCTCTCAGGGCTAGAAAAATGTTGTTCTAGGCCCTTCTAGCTTTTAGGGTCTAGGTTGAAAAATCTGCTGATATTCTTATTGGTTTCCCCCTGAATGTAATTGATTCATTTCTCTCACAGCCTTTAAAATTCTGTCTTTATTTTGTATGTTAGGTATTTTCATAATAATGTGCCTTGGTGTGCGTCTGTTGTAATTTTGTGTATTTGGAGTCCTATAAGCCTCTTGTACTTGATTTTCCATTTCATTCTTCAGATTTGGGAAATTTTCTGATATTATTTCATAGATTGTTCATTCCTTTGGTTTGTTTTCTAGGCCTTACTCAATCACAGTAATTCTTAAAATTGACCTTTTCATGATATACCATAATTGTTGTAGGTTGTGTTCATGATTTCTTTCTACCTTCTCTGTTTGGTCAACTTTGTTTTCAAGGTTAAATATTTTGTCTTCAATATCTGAGGTTCTGTCTTCCAGGTGTTCTATTCTATTGGTTATGCTTTCTATGGATTTTTTAACTTGGTTGATTGTTTCCTTCATTTCAAGGATATCTGTTTGTTTTTTTTTTTTTCAGTATCTCTAACTCTTTATTGAATTGATCTTTTGCGTATTGTATTTGCTTTTTTAACTGTTGATTTGTGCGATCATTCAATGCCTGCCTTTACTCTTTCATTTCGTCATTCAGTTCCTGCATTTGCTCTTTCATCTCCTTGTTTGCTTCTCTGATCATTTTAATTATGTACATTCTGACCTCCCTTTCTGACATTTCTTCCACCATGCTGTCATTGGATTTTATTGCTATACCATCTAGGTTTGTTTGGGACATTTTCTTCCCTTGTTTTCTCATATTGCTCAGGTATCTACCCCTTTACTAGTGAAACTCTGGGATATTGCAGATTTCCTCTATTGACTAATATTGTCTCTGTAGATTTCCAATAACTCACCTCTTGGCCTTCAGTAGCCTGAAATCTTGGACGACCTTGATAATGTGGTGCTCCACTAGGAAGCTGCCTCTCTAGGGGTGGTGGCCTTCAGGTGGGGTATAATCCCTGCTAGTGGGCAGAGGTGCCTCCACTTGTTGCTTGATGGTCATTCAAAGGGGGACTAGAGTGCAGACTGGGACACGTCTGATCTGGGCCTGTGTCTCTGGTTCTACTGCCCTGGTGGGATAGACTTGCCCAGCGAGGAAGACTTACCTGGTTGGGAAGTTTCACTGGGCAGCTCTCCTCCAAGAAGTTCCCAGGTGAACTACCACCTGGAGTGTGAAGCCCTCCTCTGCAATGTTCCCAGGCGCCCTGACCTACCAACTGGGCTGGGAAGCCTGGTCCTGCAAGGGATTCCCTTGCTGAGTGGCCCTCCTCTGCTATGTTCCTTGGGGACTGGAACTACCGCCTCAGCCTCAGACCCTCACTCTGTGTCAAAGCCTCTTGCTCTGGGGCCCTCCTCTGGAATGCTCCTGGGTGACTGGGTAGTCAACTCCAGCAGGGGTGTCTCACTGGGCCACTCTACTCCACGAAGTTCCCTGTGTTTTGGGACTACTGCCCCATCCCGGGAGCCTGATCAGTGGGAGAGATTCACCTGGTGGCTCTGAGTTGGTCCAAGTCTCTCAATACCTCCCCTTCTTGACTCCTGGGTCTTGTCAAAGGTCCTCTAGTCTCCTATAGGTATCTCAGGAAGGGAGCTGCCCTTCCAATGATGATGGCCACACCCTCTGGAATAATTCAAGATGAATGCACCAGCCTATAAAGAAGCCTCTGGCTAGCTCTGTGATGCAGGCGGGCTGGCTCTTCTGCCGGCTTGCTCGGCGATGGTGACACACCTCGGCGCGGTAGTCAGGCGGAGTCGCTCAGTGATGGTGTCTGTCTTCAGCCTGCTGGTTGGGCAGGTTGGCTGCCCACTGCCTAGCTCCACAAGGCAGGCGTGTTTGGTGCCTGCATGCTACCTCCGGAATGCAGGCGGCCTGACGCACCTGCCAGCTTGCTCTACTACTGCGACTGGTGCATGATATTTTTAATATGTTTTTGTATGCAATTTGCAAGTATTTTATTAACAAATTTTCCATCTATATTCATCAGGGTTATTGGCCTGATGTTTTCTTTCCTTTATGTGTCTTTGTCTTTTTTTTTTTTTTTTTTTTGGGTCAGGTGATACTAGCTTCACAGAATGAGTTTGGAAGCATTCCCTCCTTTTCTATTTCATGGAATAATTTGAGGAGTATTGGTGTAAGTACTTCATTGAAGGTCTTTAGAATTTAGTTGAAAATCCATCTGGTATTTACAATTTCTAAAGGTGATCAGGGAGAGAACAGAAATGTTATAAGAGTTTATGGCTAAGAGGAAGAGAGAATACAGATGTGAAAAAGTTAAAGGTAGAGTAAAAGAGAGATTAATAGAGATTGGCTGTTAGCAGAGGAAAAGAGAGAAAGAATAAAAGGAAACAGATAAGTGAGAGAAAAATTTATAAATATAAAATTTAAAATATAAAAAACACAAGAACAAAACTGAAGCATAGTAATAAAATATCCTAGTCCTCAAAATAGTAAATCATGAAAAATAACTGCCTTCAAAATGTTCTAGAAAAGAGAAAAGGAAGCATATATGATTATATATAAGTGTCCATGAACTATTCATGTTACTATTGAACAGAGAAAAGAAAATAGAAAAAAATAAACAATTGAAAAAAAGATGTCAATGAATAGTAGAATTGTTTCTTCTGGAGTTCAAAAGACTCTCAGTTTTCCTTCTCAGTAGTGTTAGGTGGGGTTACTTGAGTGTGAGAGGACTTTCCATAGGTGGATCTCCTGGAGGCAGGGTTTAGGCTGAAGTAGGCTCCAAGTTCTTCATTCAATGTTGATTGGTTTAAGGATCTTAAATCAATGTACCTCTAGGGCCCAGCAGTTGCTGGTCCACATTATGACTGCATCCCAGGGATCTACCCTGAATTCCCCTCTTGTGGAGGAGGAGCCAATCTTGTGTCCCCTCCATCATCTGTGGACCCTGTGTTTCCTGGCCACTCGGTTTCAGTCTCCAAACTCAATCACTTCCACTTCTGTCATTCCAAATACCCAGCTGGGGAGTCTCTCCCAGACCATCCTCCAAATATCCTTTGTGGAGGGACATGGGGAAAGCTGGGTGCATTTCCATGATCTGTGTCCTCCCTATCTAATCCCCTCTCCATGTTTGATTTTCTTCTGGTCACTTAAGCAAACTCTATGTTGTGCAGTGTGGGTTTGCCAGATCTCTATTTTGGACCAAGTTTGGTTTGCCAAGAATCAGTTCACCCAACTGCCATCCCATGCACTGCAAGTGGAAAATGGTTCCTTTTTCTGTCCTCCACAGGAGCCAGCAGAGATACAGCTTCTTTCTCACACAAGTATATTGTGCAGCATGCCTTTCATGTTAGTTGGGCATTGTCTTTTATTTCTGATCTCTTTGTATCCAGACAAGCCTCAGTACTCCTAAAAATTTGGGTTCCTTTAATTCCCTTATCCTTCTACTTTTTTCATGGGGCACTACTCTGGCAGGCACTGCTTTTGGTGGCAGTGGTAGTAGCAGTGGTGGCAGTGCTGGGAAATTCTTCCTTATTTTATTATATCCAGCATCCTGAGTTGCTGATCTGCTTTCAATGTCCAGAATTAGTTCCAAGTAAAGTCTCTTTTTTTAACCAACCTTGCTGAGAAGCTGCCTATTTGCTTTCTTGTTTTCATGCACTAGATCAGCCAGGAAATGAACCTCCTCTATTCTGTCATCTTGAAAACTCCCCTATGGGGAGGCATTGAGAGACTCGGCCTAAAATAGAGCCACAGGGTGAATCTCCCCCACGCGGTGAAGCTCAGCTTGGGCAGCAGGCCCAGATAGGGGCGGCTTATTAGAGTAGGGCAGGGCAGCTAGAGTCTTTCCCAGACAGCCCTGTGCACTCCGGCGCTGGGCTCCTCCCACACAGCCAGCTTCTCAGTGCAGGCCCCCCAGGGAGAGCCTTTCCACACAGAGCCAGCTCCAAATCCTGGAAACAGTAGCGGGCCAGGGCAGCTTTCTTCGGAAGCACTGCATTATCAAGTTACTCCAAGACATCAGACTATTGAAGGCTGGGAGGTGATACACTGGAAATATACAGGGACACTATAAGCCAATAGAGGAAATCTGCAATATCACAGAGTCCCACTGACATCTGACCAATATGAGAAAACAAGGGAAGAAAATGTCCCAAACAAACCTAGATACTATATCAATAAAACCCAATGACAGCACAGCAGAAGAAATGTCAGAAAGGGAGTTCAGAATGTACATAATTAAAACAATCAGGGAAGCAAACAAGGAGATGAAAGAGCAAATGCAGGCACTGAAGGAGGAGATGAAAGATCAAATGCAGGCATTAAATGATCGCACCAATCAAGAGTTAAAAGAGCAAATACGGGAAGCAAGAGATCATTTCAATAAAGAGTTAAAGATACTGAAAAAAACAAACAGAAATCCTTGAAATGAAGGAAACAATAAACCAAGTTAAAAAATCCATAGAAAGCATAACCAATAGGATAGAACACCTGGAAGACAGAACCTCAGATATTGAAGTCAAAATATTTAATCTTTAAAACAATGTTGACCAAACAGAGAAGATGGTAAGAAATCATGAACACAATCTACAAGAATTATGGGATATCATGAAAAGGCCAAATTTGAGAATTATTGGGATTGAGGAAGGCTTAGAGAAACAAACCAAAGGAATGAACAATTTATTAAATGACATAATATCAGAAAATTTCCCAAATCTGAAGAATGAAATGGAAAATCAAGTACAAGATGCTTATAGGACTCCAAATATACAAAATTAAAACAGATGCACACCAAGGGACATTATTATGAAAATACCTAACAAAAAAAATTAAGACAGAATTTTAAAGGCCGTGAAAGAAAAGAATCAAATTACATTCAGGGGGAAACCAATAAAAATATCAGCAGATTTTTGAATCCAGATCCTAAAAGCTAGAAGGACCTGGAACAACATTTACCAAGCCCTGAAAGAAAACAGATGCCAATCAAGAATCTTATACCCAGCAAAACTAACTTTCAGATTTGATGATGAAATAAGATCCTTCCATGAAAAACAATTCCTTTAGGAATTTACAAAAAGTTCCTTTAGGAATTTACAAAAAGAAAGCCGGCATTACAGAACATTCTCAGCAAAATATTCCATGAGGATGAGATGAAAAACAATGAAGCAAATCAGCAATGGGATGAATTAGACTAAAGAAATAGCCAAATAAAAGAGAGACCAAACCATGTCAAAAAACAAAAATTAGTCAAATGACTGGGAATACACATCATATCACAATAATAACCCTGAATGTTAATGGCCTGAACTTATCAATCAAAAGACATAGACTGGCAGAATGGATTAAAAAGAAAAATCCAACAATATGCAGCCTGCAAGAGACTCATCTCATAGGAAACGGTACCCATAGACAAAAGGTGAAAAGATGGGAAAAAACATACCACGCACATGGACACAGCAAAAAAGCTGGAGTATCCATCCTCATTTCAGATAACATGGACTTCAAGCCAAAACTAGTCAGAAGGGATAAAGAAAGACAATACATACTGCTTAAGGGAAGCATAAATCAGCAAGACATGACAATCATAAATATCTATGCCCCAAACATTGGCTCATCCATGTACGTCAAACAAATCCTTCTCAATCCCAGAAATCAAATAGACCACAACACAATAATACTAGGTGATATTAACACACCTCTCTCACCGCTGGATAGACCTTCCAAACAAAAATTGAATAAAGGAACCATAGATCTCAATAACACAATCACCAATTTGGACTTAACCGAATTATATAGAATATACCACCAACAAAGAATGAATAGACATTCTTCTCAGCAGCACATGGATTCTTCTCTAAAATATTCCATGTTTTATGCCACAAAGCTCCTATTAGCAAATACAAGAAGATAGAAATACTACCTTGTACTCTATCAGATCATAATGGATTAAAATTAGAAATAAATCACAGAATAAACAACAGAAAGTTTTCCAATACCTGGAGACTAAATAATACACTATTATATGATGAATGAATAACAGAAGACATCAGGAGGGAAATAAAAAAATCCTTAGAAGTAAACGAGAACAAAGACACATCATATCAAAATCTCTGGGACACTGTGAAAGCAGTACTTAGAGGAAGATTTATTTCATGGGGCGCATTCAACAAAAGAAGTAGTAAACAACAAATAAATGACATAACTCTGCAGCTCAAAGCCCTAGAAAAAGAAGAGCAGACCAACACCAAAAGTAGTAGAACACAGGAAATAGTTAAAATCAGAGCCGAAATCAATGAAATTGAAGCAAAAGAAACAATCGGAAAAATTAACAAAATAAATAGTTGGTTCTTTGAAAAAATAAACAAAATTGATAAACCCTTAGCCACACTAACAAAGAGAAAGAGGGAGACAACTCAAATTACTAAAATTTGGAATGAACAAGGAAATATCACAACAGACACGAGTGAAATACAAACATAATTAGAAGCTATTTTGAAAATCTATACTCCAAGAAAACAAAAAACCTGGAAGACATCAACAAGTTTCTAGAGACATATGAATTACCTAAACTGAACGAGGAGGACATGCACAACTTGAATAAATCAATTTCAAGCAATGAAATAGAAAGGTCATCAAAAGCCTACCAACAAAGTAAAGTCCAGGATCAGACAGGTTCTCAGCTGAGTTCTACAAAACCTTTAAAGAAGAGCTCATTCCAATACTCCTCAAAGTATTTCATGAAATAGAAGAGGAGGATATGAAGCTAATATGAAGCTAATATCACCCTGATACCTAAACCAGACAGAGACACATCGAGGAAAGAAAATTTCAGACCAATATCCTTAATGAACATCGCAGCAAAAATTCTCAACAAAATTTTAGCAAATGGCATAAAAAATATATTAAAAAGATAGTGCACCACGATCAAGTGGGTTTTATCCCAGGGATGCAAGGTTGTTTCAACATCCAGAAATCAATAAATGTCATTCACCATATCAACAGACTTAAAGTTAAGAATCACATGATTATTTCAATAGATGCAGAAAAAGCATTCGATAAAATACAGCATCCCTTCATGCTCAAAACACTAGAAAAAATTGGGGTAGTGGGAACATTCCTTATCATTGTAAAGGCCATCTATGCTAAGCCCATGGCCAATATTATTCTAAATGGTGAAAAGCTGAAAGCATTCCCCCTAAAAACTGGAACAAGGCAGGGATGCCCTCTTTCACCACTTCTATTCAACATCATTCTTGAGTCTAGCCAGAGCAATTAGACAAAGTAAAGAAATTAAAGGGATACATGTAGGAAAAAAAGAACTCAAACTATCCGTGTTTGATGATGACATGATTATATTTGTAGAGGAACCTGGAAATTCCACCAGAAAACTCTTAGACTCATAAGTGAATTCAGTAAAGTAGCAGGTTACAAGATCAATGCTCGTAAATCCAATGCTTTTTTATACATAAGTGATGAATCTTCAGAAAGAGAAATTAGGAAAACTACCCCATCCACAATAGCCTTGAAAAAAATAAAATACTTGGGAATCAATCTCACAAAAGAGGTGAATGACTTCTACAATGAGAACTACAGAACACTGAAGAAAGAAATTAAAGAAAACCTTAGAAGATGGAAAGATTTCCCATGTTCTTGGATAGGCAGAATTAATATTGTCAAAATGGCCATACTACCTAAAGTGCTATACAGATTCAATGCAATTCCAATTAAAATCCCAATGATGTACCTTACAGAAATAGAGCAAGCAATTATGAAATTCATCTGGAATAATAAAAATCCCAGAATAGTCAAAGCAATCCTCAGTAGAAAAAGCAAAGCAGGGGGTATCACAATACCAGATCTTCAATTCTATTACAAAGCAGTAGTAACAGAAACGGCATGGTATTGGCACCTATATAGACAGGTAGATCAATGGTACATAATAGAGGACATGGACACAAACCCAAATAAATACAATTTTCTCATACTAGACAAAGGTGCCAAAAATATGCAATGGAGAAAAGACAGCCTCTTCAACAAATGGTGCTGGGAAAACTGGAAAAGCATATGCAACAGAAGGAAATTAAACCCCTATCTCTCACCCTGCACAAAACTCACCTCAAAATGGATCAAGGACCTCGGAATCCGACTAGAGTCCTGAATCTTGTAGAAGAAAATGTAGGTCCAAACCTTCAACTTGTTGGCTTAGGATCAGACTTCCTTAACAGGACTCCATAGCCCAGGAAATAAAAGCAAGAATCAACACCTGGGATAGATTCAAACTAAAAAGCTTTCTCTCAGCAAAGGAAACTATCAGTAATGTGAAGAGAGAGCCTACAGAGTGGGAGAAAATCTTTGCCACTCATACTTCAGATAGAGCGCTAATTTCCAGAATCTATAAAGAACTCAAAAAACTCTACACCAAGAATACAAATAATCCAATCAACAGATGGGCTAAGGAAATGAACAGACACTTCACAGAAGAAGATGTACAAGCAATCAACAGATATATGAAAAAATGTTCAACATCTCTAGTAATAAGGGAAATGCAAATCAAAACCACCCTAAGATTCCATCTCACCCCAATTAGAATGGCGATTATCAAGAACATAAGCAACAATAGGTGTTGGGGAGGATGTGGGGAGAAAGGTACACTCATACATTGCTGGTGGGGCTGCAAATTAGTGCAGCCACTCTGGAAAGCAGTGTGGAGATTCCTCAGAAAGCTTGGAATGGAACCACCATTTGACCCAGCTATCCCACTCCTTGGCCTATACCCAAAGGACTTAAAATCAGCATACTACAGAGATACAGCCACATCAATGTTCATAGCTGCTCAATTCACAATAGCCAGATTGGGGAACCAGCCTAGATGCCCTTCAGTTGATGAATGGATAAAGAAACTGTGGCATATATATACAATGGAGTATTACTCCGCCATGAGGAATGATAAAATTATGGCATTTGCAGACAAATGGATGAAATTGGAGAATATCATGGTAAGTGAGATAAGCCAATCTCAAAAAACCAAAGGACGAATGATCTTGCTGATAAGCGGATGAGAACATATAATGGGGGGTTGGAGGTGTTAGCGTTAGGGGTAGGGTTGGGGATAAGGAGGGTGGTAAGAATAGAGGAAGGAAGGACTGTATAGAGGGAAAAGAGGAGTGGGAGGGTGGGAGGGAAGGGAAAACAATAACAGAATGAATCAAACAACATTGCCCTGTGTAAATTTATGATACACAAATGGTATGCTTTGACTCCATGTACAAATAGAGAAACAACATGTATCCCATTTGTTTAAATAATTAAAAAAACTTCCCTATCATATTTTAATGGAATAAAATTAGATATCAACTACAACATAAAATAATTTTGAACACTGGTATAAAATAATTAGCTTTTGAATGCGAAATGGGTCATAGAAGATATCAAGAAAGTGCCAAAACTTTCTTAGAAGGAAATGAAAACAGAGATACAATGTCAAAATCTCTGGAATAGTAGGTAGGCAGTTCTAAGATGAAAGATTATTACATGGAGTGCCTACATTAAAATTAAAAATATCTCACATCTAATGATAATAACCTATATCTAAAGGTCCAAGAAAAAGAATACAAAAAGAATTTCCAGAATCAATAGAAATAATTGAGATCAGTGCCGAAATTAATGAAATGTGGAGTAAAAACAACAAATTATCAATGCAACAAAGAGTTTGTTCTTTAAAAAAGTGGTAATTTACCACAATTACCAGAAAAGGGTAGATCAAAACCATGAAAATTAGATCTGAAAAAGGAGAGATAGAACCACAGATTATTCTGAAATCCTGAAGATCATTAGAAACTATTTTTAAAATCTAAACCACAATAAACAGGAATATCAAGAAAATATTGAGCTTGCCTGGCATGTGTGAGGTAGTGGGTTTGATTCTCAGCACCACATAAATATGAATAAATAAAATAAAGGTATTGTGTCCATCTACAACTAAAAAAATTAAAAAGAAGATGTTGACAATTTTCTGGATACATATGACTTGCCCATTTTTATCCAGGAAAATATAGGAAGCCTGAACACACGAATTATCAAGCAATGAGATTGAAACAAATTTAAAACCTTCCATAAATGAAAAGCCTGTGACCACATGGATCCTTATTTGAGTTGTACGAAACTTTTAAAGAAGAAGTAATACCAATCTTCATCAAATTATTCCCTGAGATATAAAGGGAGTGAGTACTCCCAAATAAATATATGAACCTAATATAACACTAATACCAACACCAGATAATTATACCTCAAGGAAAGAAAACTAGAGATGAATAATCCTGACAAAAGAGACACAAAATTATAATAAAACATTAGCACATAAAATTTATAAACCTATCAAGAAAATAATAAACCCTGTCAAGAAGGTTGCATCCCAGGGATGGATGTTTAGTTCAACACAAATCCATAAATGCAATTCACCACATAAATAGAGTTAAATACAAGAATCATATGATAATCTCAGTAGATGCAGAAAAGACCATTGATAAAACACAGCAAAACTCCTTTTAAAAAACAAATATGCAAGGGATAGAAGGAAGTTACCTCAACATTAAAAAGGCTACATAAGACAAACCCAAAGTCAACAAAAATACTAAATGGAAGAAAAATGAAAGCATTTTCCTTAAAATCTGGAACAAGCTGAGGATACCCATTCTCACCATTTCTATTCAATATTCTCAAAACTCTTGCCAGAGCAATCAGGCAAGAGCATGACATTAAAGGAATACAAATAGGAAAATAAGGAGTCAAAATATCCCTACTTGCTGAGGACCTAACTTTATATCTAGCAGACCCAAACAACTCCAGATATTCACATCTAAACCTGGTAAATGAATTTGTCAAAATAGAAGGATACAATATTAACATTCATAAATCAATAGCTTTCTTATATTCTTTGATCTCAGGCACATAGCTCCTGGGACTAGAAGAATTCATATGCTAGACAACCACAAAGTTTCACCAGCTCTGTTACTCGTGAGCCTGCCCACTTTACAGTGACTTTAAACAATGGACTTGAGAGCTACACAAACTCCTAACGTTGCACTTTCAACTGTGGAAAAGCTACATGTTTCAATTTCTGTAACTTTCCTGAATACAAAGAGTAGTGCTTGCATAGTCTTTAACCCGACAATGAAACATATATAAATAAAGATTTCTGGCATAACTCTTTAGATCTCATTAGAGACCAATACTCCACCTGATTCCAGCTCTATCTTCTAAATCTGTGTTTGTGAGTCTTCATTTTTCTTATCCCCCTTTGCCCCTCACCAGAACCACAAGTTTGGCCACACTGGGCATGACAAGAAACATTACGCTTGCAAAAGGAAAACAGCCAACACTCAATCATAATGAGGCAGGTACCAACTTTCTTAACAAGACTTCTTAAGCTCAAGAAGTAAAACCAAGAATCAATAAGTGGGGTGGCATCAAATTAAAAACCTGCATAGCAAAGTAAATAAAATCATGAAGATAGTGTCTACAGAATGGGAGAAGATATTTGCCACCCACCCCTCAGAGAAGGTTTAATGTCCAGAATATTCAAAGAACTAAAAAATTTAACACAAAAAAGAAAACCTAAAAATCAAATAGCTCAATCAACAATTGGGCAAAGGAACTAAACAGACACTTCTCAAAAAAGAAATATGGTCAACAAATACATGAAAAAATGTTGAACTTCTCTAGCAATTAGAAAAATGTAAATTAAATGGAATGGTAATTATAAAGAATACAAGCAACAATAAATGGTAATTATAAAGAATACAAGCACCAATAAATGTTGGAGAGGATATGGGGAAAAAGATACACTCATATATTTATGGTGGAACTGCAAATTGGTGCAACCACTCGGTAAAGCAATACTGAGATTCCTCAGAAAACTTAAAATAGAACCACCAATTGATCCAGTTATTCCACTACTCAAAGGACTTAAAATCAGCATACTACAGTGATACAGCCACATTAATGTTTATAGCAGCTAAATTCACAATAGCTAAGCTATGGAACCAACCTAGATGCCCTTCAACAGATGAATGTGTAAAGAAAATGTGTTGTCTGTACACAAGGGAATATTACTCAGCCATAAAGAATAATGACTTTATGACCTTTGCTGGTTCAGGGAATGATCTGGATACTATCATTCTAAATGAAATAAGCCAAGATGGTGGACTAGAGAGTGACTGCATCTCATGTCACTCCAGAACTCAGGATTCAAGAAGAGGAGGTATCGAGAGACTCGGGACCAACTCAGAGATGCTGGATGAGTCTCTCCCACTGGGCAAGGCTTGGCTCAGGCAGAAGGCCCGGATAGCAGGCAACTTCTCAGAGCAGGGCTGGGCAGCAAGAGGCTTCTGCGAGCATCAAGGCTTTCCCTTCTGCGCCACCTAGTCCGCAGGCAGCTTCTCATAGCAGGGCCAGGCAGCAAGAGACTTCCACAAACAGTCAGTCTCTCCCTTCTGTGCACAGCCAGACCTCACGCCCGGACCCAGCGGGGGGTCCAGATGGCTGGCAGCTTCTTGGAGCAGGGCTGGGCAGCCATAGGCTTCCGCGAACAGCCAGGCTCCTCCTTCCAAGCACAGACAGGCTCCCTCCAGTGGCAGGCCCATTCCACGGGCAGCTTCTCAGAGGAGGACCGCCCAGTGAGAGGCTTTCGCACACAGCCAGCCCGCACCCTGGGACCCCGCAGGGGTCCCGGCAGCAGGCAGCTTCTGGGAACAGGGCCAGCCAGTGAGAGGCTTACATGCACACCTAGGTTCCCCTGGCCTAGGTGGCAGGCCGGACACAGGCCCAGAGCAGCCATGCCCCAGCCCGCAGTCTAGTTCCCCTTTGGATGACCATTGGTCAACAAGTGGAGGCGTCTCTGCCCACTAGCAGGGAATATACCCCACCTGAAGGCCACCACTCCTAGAGAGGCAGCTTCCTTGTGGAGCACTGCATTATCAAGTTCCTCCAAGACTTCAGGCTACTGAAGGCTAAGAGGGGATATACTAGAAATCTTCAGGAACAACTATAAGTCCTCTATAAGTCAATAGAGGAAATCTGCAATATCTCAGAGTCCCACTGACATCTGACCAATATGAGAAAACAAGGGAAAAAAATGTCCCAAACAAACCTAGATACTATATGAATAAAACCCAGTGACAGCATGGCAGAAGAAATGTCATAAAGGGAGTTCAGAATGTACATAATCAAAACAATCAGAGAAGCAAATGAGATGAAAGAGCAAATGCAAGAACTGAATGATGAGATGAAAGAGCAAATGCAGACATTGAATGATCGCACAAATCAACAGTTAAAAGAGCAAATACAGGAAGCAAAAGATCATTTCAATATTAAGAGATACTGAAAAAAAAAAAACCAAACAAACAGAAATCCTTGAAATGAAGGAAACAATAAGCCAAGTTAAAAACTCCATAGAAAGCATAACCAATAGGATAGAACACAGGGAAGACAGATCCTCAGACATTGAAGACAAAATATTTAATCTTGTAAACAAAGTTGACAAAACAAGAAGGTGGTAAGAAATCATGAACAGAATCTACAAGAATTAAGGGATATCATGAAAAGGCAAAATTTAAGAATTACTTAAGAATTACTGGAATTGAGGAAGGCACAGAGAAACAAACCAAAGGAATGAACAATCTATTCAATGAAATAATATCAGAGAATTTCCCAAATCTAAAGAATGAAATGGAAAATCAAGTACAAGAGGCTTATAGGACTCCAAATAGATAAAATTAAAACACACCCACACCAAGGCACATTATAATGAAGATACCTTACATACAAAATAAAGACAGAATTTTAAAGGCTGTGAGAGAAATGAATCAAATTACATTCAGGGGGAAACCGATATGGATATCAGCATATATTTCAATCCAGACCCTAAAAGCTAGAAGGGCCTGGAACAACATTTTTTAAGCCCTGAAAGAAAACAGATGCCAACCAAGAATCTTATAGGCAGCAAAACTTCCCTTCAGATGTGATGATGAAATAAAATCCTTCCATGATAAACAAAAGCTAAAAGAATTTACAAAAGGAAAGCCAGCATTACAGAACATTCTCAGCAAAATATTCCATGAGGAAGAGATGAAAAACAATGATGTAAATCAGCAATAGGAGGAACTATCCTAAAGGAATAGCCAAGTAAAGGAGAAACCAAGGGCTGGGGATAGAGCTCAGTTGGTAGAATGCTTGCCTTGCAAGCACATGGCCCTGGGTTCAAATCCCTAGTATCACAAAAAAAAAAAGGAGAAACCAAGTTTTGCCAAAAACCAAAAATGAGCCAAATGACTGGGAATATAAATCATATCTCAATAATAACTCTGAGTGTTAATAGCCTGAACTCATCAGTCAAAGACAGACTGGCAGATTGGAATAGAAAGAAAGATCCAACAATATGCTGCCTGCAAGAGACTCATCTCATAGAAAGAGATACACACAGGCTAAAGGCGAAAGGATAGGAAAAAACATACCATGCACACAGACTCAGCAAGAAAGCGGGAGTACCCATCCTCATATCAGATAATGTGGACTTCAAGCTAAAGTTAGTCAGAAGGGATAAAGAAGGACTTTTCATACTGCTGAAGGGAAGCATGAATCAGCAAGACATAAAATCATAAATATCTATGCCCCAAGCATTGGCTCATCCATATACATCAAACAAATCCTTCTCAATTCCAGAAATCAAGTAGACCACAACACAATAATACTAGGCGATTTTAACAAACCTCTCTCAGCACTGGACAGATCCTCCAAACAAAAATGGAACAAAGAAACCATAGATCTCAATAACACAATCAATAATTTAGACTTAACGAACATTTATAGACTATACCATCCAACAATGAGCAAATACACTTTCTTCTCAGCAGAACATGGATCCTTCTCTAAAACAGACCGTATTTTATGCCACAAGCTACTATTAGCAAATACAAGAAGATAGAGATACTACCTTGTATATTATCAGATAATAATGAATTGAAATTAGAAATAAATGACAGAATAAAAAACAGAATTTACTCCAACACTTGGAGATTAAATAATACGCTATTGAATGATGAATGGATAACAGAAGACATCAGGGGGAAAATTTAAAAAAATATTCTTAGAGATAAATGAGAACAAAGATACAATGTATCAAAATCTCTGGGACATTATGAAAGCAGTACTTAGAGGAAAATTTATTTCATGGAGTACATTCAATAAAAGAAAAAAATCAACAAATAAACAACCTAAAACTACAGCTCAAAGCCCTAGAAAAAGAAGAACAGATCAACAAGAAAAGAGTAGAAGACAGGAAATAGTTAAATCAGAGCTAAAATCAATGAAATTGAAACCAAAGAAACAACAGAAAAAATTGACAAAATAAAAAGTTGGTTCTTTGAAATAATAAACAAAATTGATAAACCCTTAGTCACACTAACAAAGAGAAGGAGAGAGACAACACAAATTACTAAAATTTGGAATGAACAAGGAAATATCGCAAGGGATACGACTGAAATACAAAAGATAATTAGAAACTATTTTGAAATTCTATACTCCTAAAAAATGGAAAATCTCAAAGACATCAACAGGTTTCTAGAAACATATGATTTACCCAAACTGAACCAGGAGGATATACACAATTTAAATAGATCAATTTCAAATAATGAAAAAGAAGTCATCAAAAGATAACAGAATGTATCAAAAACTATCACTGTAGGTAATGTATGATTCCAGAAATGGTATGCCTCTACTTCATGTACAACCAGAGAAATAACATGTATCCCATTTGTTTACAATAAAAAATACAATTAAAAATAAATAAATAAATAAATAAAATGAGCCATTTTCTCAAAACCATATCAGATGGTCCCTCTGACATGTGAATTCTAACGCAGAACAAGAGTATTAGGGGAAGAATAGAAGATCAAGTATTAGACAATGGAGAATTGCTGTGGCCCTCTCATCTCTCTCAAACACAGCCATTAATTTAGGGAGAAGAAGCAGATGAGGGGTGATGGGGGATGAAGAAAATACGAGGGGCAATGGGGGATGAATAAAATACAAACAGACACACACAGAGAGAAAAAGGTGGGATCAGGTGGGACACTGCTCTCTGATGGTGTTTTAGTCAGCTTTTTTCTGCTGTGACTAAAAGACCTAACTAGAACAATTTTAGGAGGAAAATTTTATTTGGGAGCTCATGGTTTCAGAGGTCTCAGTCCATTAGAAGATGGATTGATTCTTCAGGGTTCAAGATGAGGCAGGACTTCATGGTAGAAGAGTGTAGCAGATAGAAGCAGCTCACATGAAGATCAAGTAGCAGAGAAAGAGTCCACTTACCAGATATAAATATATACCTCAAAGCCATGCCCCCGATTCCTGCCTCTTCCAGGCATACCTTACCACTTCAGTTATCCAATTCACTGATTGGGTTAAGACTCTTGCAACCCAATCATTTTTCCTCTGAATCTTCTTGCATTGTGTCACATGTGAGCTTTTGGCAGACACTTCATATCCAAACCATAAGAGATGAAGAACAGTGACCCAGAGCTAGCTCAGTATGTTTATTATATAGGTTTCTTCAAAAGGTTATGTGTGGGGAAGTTTTAGCAAAGCAGGCAATCTGAAGGATTCAGGACTAGCGAGATATTAGGGTCATCTTATTTTGCTCAACATTCTCTATCACTTGTAGCTGGTGCCTGAGATCAAAATCTCAACTGATACAGCTGCACTCATATGCATGTTGCCTCCTATGGCTGGCATCACCATAGCAACTAAGCCATCTCTACCTACACTTTTTCACAGGCAGTTCCCAGTGCAAATGTAGCTACAAGGGTGTCAGAAAAACAGTGATTCAAATCACTGCTCTCCACACAGAATGAAGGGAAGGAAGAGGGGATAGGAATATGAATGATTCTGACATAACTTCCTATGTACATATATGGATACACGATAATGAATCTCAACATCTTATACATTCACAAGACTGGGATCATAATTAGACTAAAATATACTCCATATTTATTAATATATGCAAAAATAGACTCTGCTTGTCAAGTATAACTAAATAGAGCAAATAAAAATTGACAAAGTATAGCACCAATTCATGTTTAAACATTTGTGAAACTAGGAATATCAAGAACTTTCCTCAACTTTGTAAAGGTTATGTTCAACAAACTCAAGGTCAACATCATACTGAACAGAAAAGACCTGAATGTGTTTCCTCTAAAAGCAGGAGCAAGGCAAGGATATCCACTCACCCCTTCTATTCAACTTAATCCTTGGATATCTAACCAGAATGATCAGGCAGGAGAAGGAAATTAAAGACATACAAATAGGCAAAAAGTTAAATTATCTTTGCTTATGACATGATTTTATATTTAGAAAACACCAATACCCTACCTAAACACTTATATAAGTGGTGAATTTAGTAAATTAGAAGAATACTATATCAACATGCACAATTCAATCACTTTTCTATACTCTAATAAAGAATCTCCTGAAAAAGAAACTAGGAAAATATTCCATTCATAATAACCTCAAAAGAAGAAAAAAAGTTGGGAAAACATCTCACCAAGGAAGGGAAAGACCTTTATAATGAAAGCTATAGAACACTGAATAAAGAAATTTAAGAATACCTTAGAAGATAGAAAGACCTTCCATCTTCCTTGATAGTCATAATTAATATTATTAAAGTAGCTATACTACCAAAAGTATCATATAAATTCAATACAATTCCCATCAAAATATCAATGACATTATCCACAGAACTAGGAAAACAGTCCTGATATTTATTTAGAAGAAAAAGGGATCCAGAATATCAAAGGAAGTCTATGTAAGAAGAGAAACACTGGAAGCATCATAATGCCAGACATCAAATTTTACTGTACAGCTATAGTAACAAAACAAAATACTACTGTCATCAAACATACATGAAGACCAATAGAATAGAATTTAATAGAAGACACACAGACAAATCCACATAGATAGAGTTATCTAATACTTTATTAAGGTGCAAATAACATATGTAGTAGAAAAGATCACCTTTTTAACAAATGGTGCTGGAAAAACTGGATATCCATATGTATGTAAGATCAGACTGGGGTAACCTTATCAGACAATGGTAACTGGAGAACAGACAGGCCAGATGTGAATCAAAAAGAAACTTTATTTCAGGATGGCTCTCCTGTGAGATTTTCCTGTCCACCGGAGAAGTGCACATGGCCCCTATGGTGCTGAGTTTTTCTAACCCCAGGGTGGGGCAGAGGAAGCTTGAGGACTCCATGTCCTCCTGGAATTCACTGGGGTCGTTTGTCAGTGCCTGATGTTGCTCCTTTGGGCATCCGCAGACTACATTGTTTTTCTGCGTGTGTGCAGACTGCTTGATGCCTTGCCCCCATCCAGTCACCCTGAACCACCCTAACAATGTAAAAGAATGAAATTTGACTCCTATATCTCACCTTATACAAAAATCAACTTAAAGTGAATTAAAGACATAGGAATTAGTCCAGAAACCCTGAACTCCTAGCAGAACATGCAGACTTAATGCTCCAACATATTGGCACAGGAATCAACTTACTTAACAAGACCCCCAAACAGAATATAACAAAAGTCATTAGGTGGGAAGGCATTACTGTGACTTGCCTGGCCAAACCCTACAAACCTGCAAAGGGCAATGGGGTATTAAGAAAGACACACACAAACACATAGAGGAAAAGCTGGGACCAGGTGGGACACTGACCTTTGATGGAGGAGCAGTGACCCCAAGCTAACTCAGCATGTTTATTATATAGGGTCTCACAATCAGGAAGTTAGTGCACATTGTTGTTTGTGCACTAAAATGTTACAGAACTAGAAACATTTTTGTAGCTATTCTGTTGCAGTGCCAGGAACATCCTGTTATTATCCTGCTGTATCCAGGAAGCCCATTGTCTATAGAGTTTCTGTAAAGCAGGCAGGTTTGAAGGTTGCAGCACTTGCAAGAAACTGTGGTTATCTTGTTATGCTCAGAATTCTCTAACCCTGGCTGCTGGTGTCTGGGCTCAAGGTCAAGACTGTTATTGTTCTGTACCTTTGCACAAAACTTTCTCATGTAGGGCTTTACCATAGCTCCTGGGCAATATCATCTTGCACTTTGCACAGAAATTTTCCAGGGCAAAGCACAGCCACAGCTCCAAGGCATCAAAGACCATTAATCCAAGTCACCACTCTCCACAAAGCATCAAATAAAAGAAGTTCTGCACAGTAAAGGAAGCGGTAAAGAAGTGTGTGAAGAGATATGCCGGGGTCCAGCCCTAGCAGGAGTCCATGGGTTCCACACTGGTAACAGGGCTCGGGGAGACAGCGTCGGTGATGGATGGAGAATGAAAGACACAGACTCTAGTTCTGGTGCAATCAATCCCACTTTATTCTGGGGAAGGCTGGGTTTATATACATTTTTCTTCAGGCTTTGATGACAGGCTTGTGACTAATAAAATCCAAGAAGTTTCCAAAGCATAGGCAGAAATTGTTTTTACCGAAAGATTATGAGAAAACAGTAACCTTACAGATTATCCTTACCTAATCACCAGGGCTTGCCATTGATAAAATAAGCTGGTCCATATCTAGTAGCTACTGTGGGAGGTGCTTTGTGCTTAGAACTTGGGGAAACATTGTTATCTATAAGTTTCTGTGCCCCAACAGGTTCTGGCTGTGCCAGTAAATGCAGTGTTTGATTTTTAGCATAATAAAAACATTCTTCTGTAGTGAGATTAACATCACAGGGTTTCAACATGTGTTTTGTCTCCATAATGTTTTTCTGGAAAATTGTAGAATTATTCCCATCACCTCTAGCAAGATTCCCAGACTGAAGTGAGTAATATATTATTAGGAAAACTCCACAGAATAACATCCAAGCTAGGGAGGCTTACATCTGGCAATCAATCCTTTTAGGATGAGTCTTTGCAATCATCCTTCAATGGAACTCTGTCAAGCACTGTAAGGAGAGCCAGGCGCCCCCGCAGAGATAGCTTGCAGAATGGAAGATCTTTGCACCTGCTTGTCAGCTAGCAGAATGATATCTACACTATATAGAATTCAAAAATCATAACACCAAAAGTCCAATAATTAAATTAATGAAAGTGCAAAATAAACAAATACTTCTCAAAAGAAGGAATACAAACAACAAAAAGGTATATAAAAATGTTCAACATCTCTAGCAATCAGAAAAATGAAAATCAAAACTACTTTGAGATTCCAGCTCACGCCAGCCAGAATAGGAATTATCAAGTATAGTAACAATAAACCAGACATGACAGTGCTTGTCTATAATCCCAATGACTCAGGAGGCTGAAGCAGGAGGATTTTAAATTCAAAGATATTCTCAGCAACTTAACAAGACCCTAAGGAACTTGTTGAGATTCTGCCTCCAAAATAAATAAAAAGGGCGGGAGATGTAGTTCAGTGGTTATACATCCCTGGGTTCAATTCCCAGTTCCAAAATAAAAAGAATGCAATTAATAATAAGTATTAGTGAGAATGTTGGGGAAAAGTTACTACACTCATACATTTTTGGTTGAACTACAAATTAGTGCAACCACTCTGAAAAGCACTATGCAGATTCCTCAAAAAATATGAATGAATCTTCCATATGACTCAACTATTCAACTCCTTGGCATATATCTCAAACTGTAAAATCAGGATATTACAGAGCACAATTCACAATAGCCAAGCTGTGAAACAAACCTGGGTGCCCATTAACAGGTAAATAAAGACAATGTGGTATATATACACAGCAAAGTATTACTCAGTCATAAAGAAGAATGAAATTATGACATTTGAAGGTAAACAATAGAACTGGAGAGTATCATGATCAGTGGAATAAGCCAGACCCAGAAAATCAAAGTAAAAAGTTTTATTCTCATACGTGGAGGCTAGACCAAAGTTGGGGAAAAAAGAGAAAAAGAAAAGGGAAAAGGAATTCCATGAAAATAGAAGAGAGAATAGTAGAATAAAGGAAGGAGATTGAGAGGGAAGTAGGAGGGGTGGAAAAAGCGTTTAGTGGTGGAATGAATCTGACCTAAGTTTCCTATGTACCTATTAGAATCTATCAGTTAATCTCACTTTCACCTATATCCACCAAGGGACTAATTTTATAAAAGCTATAAATAAATAAAACAAAGATCAATGGAGTAGATGAAAGGAAATAAGAAGAGGGAAAAGGAGAGAGAAAGGGGAAGGACGTGGGACTGAATTGGAACAGATAATACTTCTTTCTTGTATAATTATGTCAAAATGAAACTTAATATTATGTATAACCAAAATGAATTAATAAAAAAGGGAAACACCCCTGGGAATATGTCATATCAAAGGCATTTATGTTGATAACTGTAGAGCACTGAAGGTGGAAATGAAAGAGAATATTAGAGAAATATTGAAGAAATACTTCCCATGTTCTTGGATAGGCATAGTTAATATTGTTAAAATGTTCATAATACTAAAAGCAATCTACAGATCCAATGCAATTTCTGTAAAAATATCAATTACATTCTTCAGAGAACTAGAAAAACAGTCCTAAAATTCACATGGAAGAATTGAAAACCTGGAGTAGCCAAAGCAATTCTGAGCAATAAGAAAAAGGCTTGAAGCATCTCAATTCCTGTCCTAAAATTATACCACAGAGTTTTAGTAACAAATATGCATGATATTGGCATAAAATCTGACAAGAAGACCAATGGAATAGAATAGAAGACACAGAATTAACCCACACAGATACAATCATCTCATACTTGATGATATTGCCAAAAACATAAGGCGGATAAAATAAAGTCTCTTTAACACATGGTACTGGAGAAAAGTGGATACCCTTTTGTGGAAGAATGAAACTAGCCCCTTCTCTATTACCCTCTAGTAAATTCAACTCATTATAGATGAAAGACCAAGAAATCTGACCATAAAATATGTAGCAATTATTTAATGGTTTTGTTCCAATGTTCATAATTAGGATTTTATAAACAACTTATAGCTATGCGATTTTATCATTGAGAAAATCTATATCAATTATGCTATTATTTTAAAACTTTCATGTGATTCTAATTTTATCTAAACATAAGCAGTTTTGACTATAAAAACAAAGATACACTTATATAAGATTCTTTAGGGATTAAAAAGCTTTAAAAGTCCTAGGCTAGAATGGTACATTTTTATCCCATTATCTAGTTTGGCTACAGATATGTTTTATTTGATCAAATTAATGCTGTCCCACATAATGTTTTAAATATACTTTAAGGCCATATTTACAGAATGTAAAAATATAAAATGTCTATGCCATGTTTGAATTTTATTTTTCCTGGGATAGGCCTGTGGATATGTGGTTTTAAAAAGTTTCTTAAGAAATTTTCATATACACCCAAGTTTGAGAAACTCAACTCTAATAAGCCAGAAGGGAAATTCAATTACCAGGTATGGATAAGCAGTGAGGTATTGAAATGCCTAGGATCAAAACCATGGTTTCTAAAGATCTAGATTTCTCATGAAATGAGCAGGTGTATGGAACAATATTTTTTAACTCCTCCTACTTCTGTAAGTCAGGTCTCCTCAGAATCATTCATTCCTTCTGTTTCTCTCAGTTGTCATGGAGACAAGAATAACAAATAGCATAAACAAAACTGGTCTCATAAGAATGGCTGCTGATAAGACACCTAGATAAGACCAGAATGATCAGCAGGAGTTTCCAATTATATGGGTATGTATATAAGGGGGATCATGAAAAAACCCCATTATTCTATTTTCTAGTTAAAATTTTTTAGTCTGCTAATCTGCTTTGGTCAGTCTCACCTCCTTATGTCTTATCAGATATGATCCTATACACATTTTGGTTCTTTTCCAAAATATGAAAGGATTTTTCTCTTTGTTTTAAATGATCAATAAAGTTTTTGACAGTTGTTTTCTTCCTGGTTATCACCAGCACTAATACAATTATTACCTCTTGCCTATGTTACTATCTAACATCCCAGGAAAACTAAACTTAATGACATTTTACTATCTTCATATTGATAAATTACTAAGAATTATCAATTAAAATTTTATTCTTCAGTTGATAAAACTTTAATGATCTTCTGAGGACACTAGTGTAAATATCTAATTCTCTTCATAGTCTGGCATATTTTTTAGGCTTTATCTTTAAAAATCATCCGTACATACAATAGACTATTTCTACCCTGAAACAGAAAAGTGTGTGTGTGTGTGTGTCTGTGTGTGGTATCACTGTTAAACAAGAATCAGAAATGATTTTATATACATGGGAAATTTTCTTAAGTACATATTCATAATGTTACACATTTTAAAATGCAATTTGATTTTTAATCTTACAGGAAACTGAAATAGTCTGGCCCACCTTTTCTTCCTCTCACTTCTTCAACTGAAGAAGTTCCCTGGTAACCAAACTGCTCTCTGATCACAAGATCTGATTTTGATCAAACACTTAATATCAGAAGAAAGGGTGAACTGGGTACAGCAGATTTTGGAATTTTAAGGCAAAGAAACAGACACAGTATCCTGATTCTGACTGTGACTCTGATTTGAATTTGGGTTCATAATTTTTCCAGACTCCATGGATACATCACTTTCCCTTCTCTGTCCCCCTTCTAGTTCTTCTATGGACAATACAGGGTCTAAGCTGACAGAAGTCATATCAGAGCCCACAATCACACTGGAAAATGAAGTGAAGGGTAGTATTCTGTCCACTCCTCTACAGAAGGGGAAGTCAGACAAGAGAGTGGAATGGTCAAGTGATACAATAGACAATGAGCACTTGGGCCGTCGCTCATCTAAATGCTGCTGCATTTATGAGAAGCCTCATGCATTTGGTGAGAGTTCCTCCGAGAGTGAAAAAGAAGATGAAGAGAACTGTGACGTTATACTATGTGTCTGGGGTCATCATAAGGGAAGGCATCGTGCACTTTCCAATACCGCTTCTAGTATTTCATCTTCAAAACCTTCAGACCCATGTCAACCCCTTCCTTCACCCATTAAGGGCTAAGTCTCACCTTGCTTCTCCCATCTCTGAATCAAACTGAACTGCAATATATCCATGTTGCTACTCAGGGATTAAAGAGTTTGGCTCTTCTTTGATGTGTACTTCATCTATCCATTTGATGAAAAATATATCAATGAAAGAAGGCAGGGAATGAAACAAAGGACTAATGGAGTATTTGGAATCCCTTATATTGCATGGCAACTATTTAACAGTTTAGGGTTCCAGGCTTCCAATGCACACTACACACTTTTTTTGCCTAGATACCTGAATTTTTGGCACCTATCCCTTGTCAGTCCATTGTCATCACAACAAACCTCTATTTTCCCTAGAGCTACCACTTTCACTATACTTGCCACATATAATAACCTTTATCATTTAAGTGTCAGTTTAGTACTTTGTATTAATTGAAAACTTTTGTTATTTATTTTTTCCTTTTTTCTTTTTTAGATAATTCCTTTTTCATTTGTTATTTTTGACATGCATGATACTAGAGTGTATTTTGACATAGTATACACACATGGAATATAAGTTATTCTAATTAGGATCCTGTTCTTGTGGTTGTACATAATATGGAGTTTCACTGGTTATGTATTCATATTTGAACATAGGAAAGTTATGTCCAATTCATTCTACTGTTCATTTACTTTATATTAACACATTCCAGCCTATTATTATTTTTATCTTGGGTGAAATCAACATCCTGTCTCAATGTTTCTATAAATGAGATTTTGTACTAAATGGATATTTCTCATCCACTCTCAGCATACCATGGATCTAGTCAGCACTAGTACTATTACACTTTAGTTTTATGTGTAAGGATAATATTTTCTGTTCTCAAACTCCTATTCCTTGATCTCTTCCTCATCCTCAATTCCAAAAGTATTTTCTGGTAACATGAAGACTTATAATTGCCCAAATTTGTGTACTTATTCAAATCTTGGACCCCAAAAGCTTATGTCCATCTCATGATTCAAAATGTATTTTGTCCATCTCCAAGAGTCCTATGGGACTTAGCAGTTTCAGCATTGTCAAAAAGTGTAAGTACAAAGTCTCTTCTAAGACTTCAGGTGAACTCTTGGCTTTGAGGTATATATCACAGGGTAAACTTTTCCCCCTATTTTCAAAGAAAGAATGGTACCAAAACAAGACAGAAATGTGGCCAGGCAATCATTATATTCTGTAGCTAAATGCCAAGCATCTAAGGCAAGTGATGGTGAGATATTGCCACCAAAGAACTTAGGCTGCCCCATTCCATTGAACTTGCTAATTGCAGTCCATGTGACCTTTCTTTTAGACTGTTTTTCTCCAGAGTCAGAAGCTTTCCTCAGTAGTAGTTCCACATTACTATCATCTATTAAACTGGGGAGGGGGGATTGCAATCCAGATTTGGCTTCACCTTCACAGCTTTACACTTCACCTTGGAGGCCTGCAGAAACTCAGACCAGGCTACACTTTTCCATGGACTCTCAGACCTTCCTTTGAAGTCTGTTAAAGCCTTAGTGGCATGCTCATTCCAGAATCCTGCATTCCTGCAGAACTAGCACCATAAAAATAATAAGGTCTGCCACAATTTGAGCAGAAGATGAATTCCCTTAGATCAAAGCTGCAGGAGCCTCTGAGTGCCTGGACAGATGAACATGTGAAACAACTTCCTAGGCCTTTTTGTGCAGAGTGTCCTCATGGTCCATTCTCAGAGGAATTTTTATTTTTACACCCTTGAACCTGGGATGAGTATGGTCTTGACAATTCCTGAATTGTCTTCAAGTTATCCTTCCTAGTGCCTCAGTGCAAACTACTTAGTACTTTTAAAATATTTTCATTTTTATTTTTTTTCTATTTTATAGCAGCTCAATTCACAATAGTTAGGTTGTGGACCAACCTAGATGAGTGGATAAAGAAACTTCAACAGATGAGTGGATAAAGAAACTGTGGTATATATACACAATGGAATACTTAGTATTTTTTTAATGACTGTAATGTATTTTACAACCACATCTTTTTGGATCCAGATTTACATGAACCTCTATGGACACATTGCAAGTTTTAAAATTCCTTCTGCTCTTGATTATTATAGTAAACTTCATTACATGCTGCCAACATTATCCATGTGAGAACTCTTTGCTGTGCTGCCTTGAAATTTTCTTGGCCATTTTAATTAGTCAATTACCTTTAAACTTGACCTTATCTAAAGTTACTGGACATGAGAAAAATATAGACAAATTCTTTGTTAGAATGTAAAGTGAATGACCTCTAGTACAATTTCCAGAAGAGTTCATGTTCCCCTGTAAAACCTCATGAGCAGTTTTTACTGTCTACCTTCTTATAAGTGTTCTGGTCTGAGCTCCCGCCAGAATCATCCATTAAGCTCTGCTTACAAAATTCAAAATTTTCTCTAGCCTAAATCTTCAAACTTTTCCAATCTAGACTGGGTTTAGGTCTTGCTTTGTTCACATTCATTCTTTGTATGCTCCTATTCCTTCCCTTTGGAATGAGAATGTTTACTTCAGGTCATTGTATATTGGATCTATGTAACTTGCTTCTGATTTTTACAGGAACTCAAACCCAAGAGCTTGAAGAGCTTGCTTTATTCTCAGATGAGACTTGTACTTAGTTTTTGGGGAAATGGGTAGTGTAACTGTTAAAACTATTGGACTCTTGGAGATGGACAAAGTGCATTTTGAATTGTGAGATGGACATGGGCTCTTGGGGGCCAGGCATGGAATTGTTATAGTTTGGATATAAGGTGTACCCCAAAATATCCTGCATTGATACAGTGATATTTAGAGGTGAAACTATTAGATTATAAGAATTGTAAACTACTCAGTCTATCCATGTTCAGATGGACTAAATGGGTGGTAATTTTAGGCAGGTGGGGGATAGCTTGAGTATGTGAGTCACTGAGTACATGCCCTGGAAGGGTTCATTTTCCCTAAGGCCCTTCATTTCCTGCTTCCTGGCCACCTTGAATGGAGCAATACTCTTCAACATGACCTTCCAATATGATGTTCTGATTCACCTTGTGTCTATAGCAATGGAGTCAGTCAATCACAGACTGAACCTCTGAAATCTTGAGCCGAGATAAACTTATCCTTCTATAAGTTGTTATTGTCAGGTATTTTTGTCACAGTGATGAAAAGCTAACAAAATTGTTATCATCAAGAATACAAAAAATGATTGCTTGGGAGGATGTTAGGGAAAAGAAACAGTATGTAAATACTGTTGGTGGGAATGTAAATTGGTAGAGTCCATCTGAAAATCATTGTAGAAATCTCTCTGAAAACTAAAAGAACTACTATACAATCCAGTTGTACCACTTCTTGGTATATACCTAAAATAATTAATATCATCTTATTCTAGAGATATGCTCAAACACACGATTATTGTGGTACAATTTATAATAGCCAAGAACCAAGTTGTGATTTCACCTGACATGCCCATCAGTAGATAAATAAAGAAAATGTGGCATATTTACACATCAGAATAATATTCAGCCATAAAGAAGAACAAGATCATGTTTTTTCCTGGAATATGTATGGAACTAAGAATATTATCTTAAATGAAATAAGCCAACATCAGAAAGATAAATTCCACCTGTTTTCTTTCATATCTCCAATTCAGAAAAATAATGACATGAAAATAGAAGGAGATTATTAACGTAGGCAAAGGGGATAGGGGGAAGGATGGAAAAGAACTTAAGAAAGGTTAAATGGAGAGTGGATATGACCAAAGTATGTTATATGAATATACAGGTGTCACATTGAAATCAATTATTCTGTATAATTAATAGGCAGTAATAATAAAATAAAATACTGATAAAATATTCTTTGTAAGGTACATAATTTACTCCAATAACCCATGATTCAAATAAAATTCCTCCACAAAAATTACCTTTCTTCTTGGAAAGGAACATTTTTAATAAATTGGAACTTCTCTTAATACTCAGAAAAAGCCTGTGACAATTTATTTTGTAGAAAGATAAGAAAGAGACATATCAGCAAAAATGTTCTTCATTTCACAAAAGAAAAACTTCTTCACCCTTTTGTACAAAGGGTCTTTATTTTATCATAGGCAATTCCTTTTCTAAATATGCATTTAGTAAAAGTGAGTGATATTGCTGGAAAAAGCAGAGAATGAAAGAACAGAAAATTATGTGCTAATCTATGTAATAAACATAGTTACAGAAGTCATTAATGAAATACTAGCAAATTAAATCTAACAGAAAAATAAAAGATCATTCATTGTAATCAGGTAGGTTTAAAAAAAGAGTAAATTGATTTCATAACTCAATTTCTAAAACCCAGGGTGCCTTGAAATGTCCTGAAATCAAGTAACTACCAACAAAGAATGCTACATATAACAAATATATATTTCAGAATTTACAGAGAAATACACATCTTCCTAGATAAGCATAAAATAAAAGAATCCATGACTACTAAGCAAGCACTGCAGAAAGTGATTAAAGAAAAACTACCTAGGGAAGAAATTAAAAACTAACTTTACATCTTGATTCTCATGGGAAGTGTAACTAAGAAAATGAGAATTAGAAAAAGTAAAAATCAGAACAAATAAAAATGTCAGGTAATAATTAAGATTTCTTTTTTAACAAACTGAACATAAATGATCTTGTCTCTCTAAAAGACAGATTGGCAGAATGGATTAAAAAACAAGACACACTGTTGTTTGCAAGAGACTCATCTCACAGATGAAGACATCTAGAGACTGAAGATTAAATGAAGAAAAAAGATCTCCCATGAAAATCATGATGGAAAGCAAAAAGTAGATGCTGTTATAACATAAAACAAAGAAGAGGTTAAGTCATAATTAGAAGAACCAAAGAGTATCGTCATAATTGTAAAGGAAACAATTCAACAAGAAGGTTTAAAAAAAGTAAATATTTATAAGCCAAATGTCAGAGCACCAACTTACATTTAAAAATCCACTACTTGAATTTAAAACTCAGAATCCAATATGGTAATATGGGGAGCTTTCAAGACACCTGTCTGATCAACAGATAGATCAGACAGACAAAAATCTGTAAAGACTATTCAGACATAAGAAATACCATAAACAAATGGACCCAACAGGCATCTATAGAATATTTTATACAACAGATAAGTTTACTTTCTTTTCACAAGTTCATGGAGCCTTCTCCAAAATGGACCATATTTTAGGACACAAAGCAAGTCAGCAAGTACAAAAAATTACATAACTACTTGCATCAGAACATAATATATATCTAAAAAAAAACAAAAAAGAGTACTTAGAAATCAATAGCAAGAAAAAACTAGAATTATAGAAATACATGGAGATTAAGCAAATATGCATTTGGATGATGAATAGATTAGAAAGAAAATTATTGGAGAAATTAAAAATTTCTGTAATCAAAATTGAATTGAAAGATCTCAAACCAAAATTTCTGGGATATCATGAATTTGATTCTAAGAGGAAACTTTAGAACAAGTGCCACTACTGCTACTGCTGCAACTGGCTTGGAACCAATGCAATCTTTCATTTTTTTATAATGTACACAAATTTCTGAGTCTCAAAGACACTGTCCAATACTGAGTTGTAATGAAGTCCCTCTTTCACCCACCTTGCTGAGAAGCAGTACTCCTGGTGTTTGAATCCTGAGTCAGAGAGTGACTAGAAATGCAGCCTTCCTTAAGTCCACCATCTTGAATCTCCTCACTATTTCTTTTAAGATAACTGGGGTTTATCAATCTTGTTTATCCTCTCAAGGAACCATCTGTTTCATTGATCCTTTTTATGTTTTTATTTTATATATCATTAATATTACCTCTTAATTATTTCCTTCCTCCTACTGTTTTCAGAATTGTTCTTTTTCCTAGCATATTGTGACATGTCATTGGGTTGTTTACTTGGTATCTCTCAGATATTTTTATGTAGGCACTTATAGTAGTGGCATTGTTTTAGAACAGAGGGAGAACACATAGAAACACAATAGAACAATTTATTATGGAAAATTCTGAGATTAGAAATGTAGGCTGCCTTTACTGATCCAGAAGCTGCACTGTATATTGGTACTTGAAAAGTGCCCTGTTTTTCCCAGCTGATCACGGAGACGTAAGGCTGGAGCCATCTTGAGGCAGCCACACTGCAGCTGCTGCTGCTTCAGGAGAAGAGAGATATGAGCAAACATGTCTACATAGTTCTGGCAAGCACCTGTCATGTGATCTAGAGTGTGCCTAGCAGAACAAGTGCAAAATGGGCACTGAGAGCATTTTATTCAGGGGGATTCAAGTCAGAAAAGAGAAGGGGTGTCCAACTCACTTCCCCCTTTGTGTTTAGTGTCTCACATAACCAGCCGAAGGGGATTGGGAATCTGAACAGGTGGATGTAAATACACAAATGAACAAAGCCAGGGAAGCCTGGAAATGCTGTATTCATAGGCAACAGAAGGGAATGAAGGATTGGCTCCCCCAACCAGAGTAGAATCCTAGGGAGACTCCTGAGATCCAGACTCCCAGCAGAGATCAGCAATGCCAGGTCCTAAGGGTGTGTTGATCTAATCTCTCCAGAGCAATCACCACCCAAGATCCCTGAGGTCTCATTAGACCTAAGCCCCACCTGCCTATAACTCCACTCAACTTTGCAGTGGCCCCACCTTGGGAGTGCTTCAATCTGATCTGTGCGCACAAAAGTCTAGCTGACAACTTCCCATATCATTCTATCTGATACTGGTGAGAAGGGAAGCTGAGAATGTTTGAACTCTAAGTGCAGCTCGATGAGCAACAACAACAACAACAACAAAAATGGAAGGATCCCTCAGCCCTTGCTTGCACATTCAGTATGTAGCTCAAGAAGAAATGGATGGAAAAACAGGCATATATATTGATCTTCTATTCTCATTGATGATTTCGATGAGCTCAGTGGAAATGATTCTTTGATTTTTCATTAAGAATCTTCCTTTTCCTCATCCAGCAGGGCCATAAAGAAAGATAAAATTATGACATTTGCAGGCAAATGGATGAAATTGGAGAATATCATGCTAAGTGAGATAAGCCAATCTCAAAAAGCCAAAGGACGAATGATATCGCTAATAAGTGGAGGATGACACATAATGGGGGGGAGGGAAGGGTTAGTGTTAGGGTTAGAGTTAGGGTTAGGGAGGGGGGCAAGTATGGAGGAAGGAAGCACTGTATAGAGGGAAAAGAGGGGTGGGAGGGGTGGGGGGAAGGGAAAAAATAACAGAATGAATCAAACAACATTACTCTATGTAAATTTATGATTACACAAGTGGTATGCCTTTACTCCATGTACAAACAGAGAAACAACATGTATCCCATTTGTTTACAATAAAATTAAAAAAATACATTTTTAGGGACGAGGGTTGTGGCTCAGTGGTAGAGTGCTTACCTAGCACATGTGAGACACTGGGTTCAATCCTTAGCACTACATAAAAATAAATAAATAAATAAAACAAAGGTAAAAAAAAAAAAAGAATCTTCCTTTTCCTTTTATTCTTCTGTTTTTGTTTTTCTGTTTTTGATGTCCTGATTGGTTCATGGAATATATACACCTACACACCTACACATTTGTTTATTTTTCTCATTTTTAGCATTTTAAAAATGTAGTTATTTTTTCTTGCTTTGCTTTTTGAAGGTTAGGATTTTTTGATTAGTATATTTTGAAATTGCTTTGTATTGTTTTTCTTTTGCCTGTTCTCGTTTCTATTTCTTGTTTCTACTGCTACCAGCCAAATTCTATTGTTCTCTCTTTCACTCTTCTTTACTTTGTGACTTCTATTTTTTTCCTCCTTCCTTATAACTATCACATCCTACACCACTTCTGCATTCTCTGTATTCACTTTTTAAAATTGGAAACTCTTTTCTTTTCTTTTTTTATTGTAAACAAATGGGATACATTTTGTTTCTCTGTACATGGAGTCAAGGCATACCATTCGTGTAATCATAAATTTACACAGGGCAATTTTGTTTGATTCATTCTGCCATTTTTCCCCCTTCCCCCCTCCCACCCCTCTTACCCTTCTATACAGTCCTTCCTTCCTCCATTCTTGCCCCCCTCCCTAACCCTAACCTTAAATCTAACACTAAACCTAACGCTAACCCCTCCCACCCCCATTATATGTCATCATCCGCATATCAGAGAGATCATTTATCCTTTGGTTTTTTGAGATTGGCTTATCTCACTTAGCATGATATTCTCCAATTTCATCCATTTGCCTGCAAATGCCATAATTTTATCATTCTTCATGGCGGAGTAATATTCCATTGTATATATATGCTACAGTTTCTTATCCATTCATCAGTTGAAGGACACCTAGTTTGGTTCCACAGTCTGGCTATGGTGAATTCAGCAGCAATGAACATTGATGTGGCTGTATCTCTGTAGTATGCTGATTTTAAGTCCTTTGGCTATAGGCCAAGGAGTGGGATAGCTGGGTCATATGGTAGCTCCATTCCAAATTTTCTAAGGAATCTCCACACTGCTTTCCAGAGTGGCTGCACTAATTTGCAGCCCCACCAGCAGTGTATGAGTGTACCTTTTTCCCCACATCCTCTCCAACACCTATTGTTGCTTGTATTCTTGATAATCACCATTCTAATTGGGGTGAGATGGAATCTTAGGGTAGTTTTGATTTGCATTTCTCTTATCACTAGAGATGTTGAACATTTTTTCATATATCTGTTGATTGCTTGTGGATCTTCTTCTGTGAAGTGTCTGTTCATTTCCTTAGCCCATTTGTTGATTGGATTATTTGTATTCTTGGTGGAGAGTTTTTTGAGTTCTTTATATATTCTGGAAATTAGTGCTCTATCTGTAGTATGAGCGGAAAAGATTTTCTCCCACTCTGTAGGCTCTCTCTTCACATTACTGATAGTTTGCTTTACTGAGAGAAAGCTTTTTAGTTTGAATCTATCCCAGTTGTTGATTCTTGCTTTTATTTCTTGTGCTATGGGCGTCCTGTTAAGGAAGTCTGATCATAAGCCAACATGTTGAAGATTTGGACCTACTTTTTCTTCTATAAGATGCAGGGTCTCTGGTCTGATTCTGAGGTCCTTGATCCATTTTGAGTTGAGTTTTGTGCAGGGTGAGAGAAACATAGCATCCCTTCATGCTCAAAACACTAGAAAAAATAGGGATAGTGGGAACATTCCTTAACATTGTAAAGGCCATCTACGCTAAGCCCATGGCCAATATCATTCTAAATGGTGAAAAACTGAAAGCATTCTCCCTAAAAACTGGAACAAGGCAGGGATGTCCTACTTCATCACTTCTATTCAACATCGTCCTTGAAACTCTAGCCAGAGCAATTAGACAATTTAGGAAAAGAAGAAATCAAACTATCCCTGTTCTCTGATGACATGATTATATATTTATATGTTTAGAGGAACAAGGAAATTCCACCAAGAAACTTTTAGAACTCATAAGTGAATTCAGTAAAGTAGCAGGTTACAAGATCAATGCTCATAAATCCAATGCATTTTACACATAAATGATGAATCTTCAGAAAGAGAAGTTAGGAAAACTACCCCATTCACAATATCACTGAAAAAAATAAAATACTTGGGAATCAATCTTACAAAAGAGGTGAAAGACCTCTACAATGAGAACTACAGAACACTAAAGAAAGAAATTAAAGAAACACTTAGAAGATCTTCCATGTTCTTGGATAGGCAAAATTAATATTGTCAAGATGGCCACACTACCAAAAGTGCTATACAGATTCAATGCAATTCCAATTAAAATCCCAATGATGTACCTTACAGAAATAGAGCAAGCAATTATGAAATTCATCTGGAAGAATAAGAAACCCAGAATAGCTAAAGCAATCCTCAGCCGAAAGAGTGAAGCAGGGGGTATCACAATACCAGATCTTCAACTCTACTACAAAGCAATATTAACAAAAACGGCATGGTATTGGTACCAAAATAGAAAGGTAGATCAATGGTACAGAATAGAGGACATGGACACAAACCCACATAAATACAATTTTCTCATACTAGGCAAAGGGGCCAAAAATGTGCAATGGAGAAAAGGTAGCCTCTTCAACAAATGGTGCTGGGAAAAGTGGAAAACCATATGCAACAGAATGGAAACTCTTTTCTACCTTGATACCACATTTTATGTTCTCTGAATTGTATTCTTACCTCTTTTAGCAATAGTTGGTTTATATGACTCCTACCCTCAGCATTAATGGTGTTGCAATTATTACTGATTTAGATGGCATAGCTGACACCTGTTTTTTTAAATGTCAGTTACAATTCATAGTTACTTATTATTTTGACTGATGACAATTGCTGACCCTACTATTTCTGATTTTTGTGGCAAATAATATTGTAGACGTCATAGTAGAAGCTAAGTATTTAGTTAATGCTGTATATTGCTTGCCTGATTTGTTGCTTTTTTGATTTACCCCTAATCCGTGAGGTGGTGGGAACCTACAGGGACACTACAAGTTCATGGAGTAGAAATTCTACTACTGAACTAAACTCAAACAAAAGACAGCACACTTCACTCCACATGCAAATTAATGACACCCAATCTTCAGCTATACTGTAATACATAGGACAGAAGTAATGAAACCCCAAACTCAAAAACTAGGCCCCATGTAAAAACAGGTATGGGACCCCAATTCCCACATATGAACATCCATTGCTACAGCAGAAACAGAGAAATATAATACAACAAACTTACGAATGGTCTCAATACAGATCACTCTAGGACACTTTAGCAACTGAAGACTGTGCCCTACAAAGCCTCACATACAAAAGTGGAAGAGTAACCCCTTTCAAGAGATGCATAAAACCCAACACATTAATAAAAGAAATATGAAAAAGTAAGCTAACTCAAGACCCCCTGAAGGTCATATTTCACCAATGAATTACTCAAAAACCTGGAAGTGGGAGGAATATCAGATAAGTAATTCAAAACAATTATTTTTAAAATGATCAACTAATTCCAAGGGAACACAGAAAAACAACTGAATGAATTTAGGAAGTCAGTGAAGAAGTTGAATGTGAAATTCAATAAGGTAATAGAAATATTGAAAAAGAACCAAACAGAAGTCTTGGAAATGAAAGATACAATAAATCAAATTAAATGTTCACTTAAAAGTCACCCTAATATAGTAGACCATGCTGAAGACAGAATCTCAAGAGATGGAAGAAAAAGTGGCCAGAGAAAAAATAAGTAACCATGATTGAAATATACAAGAACTCTGGGACAACATGAAGAAATCAAATTTAAGAATCATTGGAATCGAGGAGGGTTGTGAGAGGCAGACTAATAGAATGGATAAACTCTCCAGGGAAGTAATAACAGAAAATTTCTCCAACCTTTAGAATAAGTTGGACATCAGATATAGGAGGCATTCTGAAACCCAAATAGACAAGATCAAAAAAGAACCTCTCCATATCACATTATAATTAAAAGACCCAACATACAAAACAAGGATAAAATTTTAAAAGCCTCAAGAGACAAAACATCACATCACTTAGAGATATCATTTCAGAAGCAAACCAAGGCTTCTGATTTCAAGGCACAAACTACAAGTCAAGAAGTCTTGGAACAATATGTTCCAAGGCCTCAACGAAAATAACTATGAAACAAGAATGCTATATCTGGCAAAGCTATCATTAAAAGTTGAAGATGAAATAAAAACCTTTCCAGATAAGTAGAAACTAAAAGTATTTATGACTACTAAACCAGCATTACAGAACGTACTTAAAGAAAAACAGCACACAGAATAAATAAAAAAACCAAATCTCAGAGCTCACACAAAAAAAATCTCCTTTGAAGACTTTGAACAAAGGAGAAACAGGACCAAATTAAATATGATAATAAATCAAAATGGCAGGAATTAATAAACATCTCTGATAATATTTAGTGTAAATGTTCTCAACTTTCCAATTAAAAGTCATAGGTTGGCAGAATGAATTATAAAGCAAACTCAAATGTATGTTGTTTGCAAGAGATGCACTTTAAAGACAAAGACAGTCATAGGCTGAAAGTGAAAGGATCAAAATCAATGTACCATGAGAATGGAGACTGAAAACAAGTAGGAGTTGCTGCTATCATATCTCACAAAGCAGATTTCAAAGCAGATTTCACACCAAAATTAATCAAAATAGACAAAGAAGGTCACTTCATATTGGTAAAATGAACAATACAATATGAAGATATAACAATAATAAATATTTATCCCCCAAATGTGGGTTCAACTAATTAAACAAAAGAGACATTACTCAAATTTAAGGCCCAGATAGACCCCAGTATAATAATACCAGGTGATTTCAATATACCTCTTTAACCATTAGATAGGTCATCCAGACATAAACTCATATTTTGGATCTGAAAAATAGTATAAATCAAATGGACCTAACAGTCTATAGAATATTTCATCCAAATGCTGAATACACTTTCTCCTCAGCAGCTCATGGACTCTTCTTCAAAATGGAATGTATTTTAGACCACGAAACAACTTTTAACAAATACAAATCATTGATATAATTCCTTGCATCTTATCATATCATAATGGAATGAAATTAGAAATCAACAACAAAAAACCCAATGGAGATGATGTAAACACATGGAGATTGAACAACACTCTTTTGAATGATGAATGGGTGATAGTAGAAATCAGGGAGAAATTTAAAATGATTCTTAGACTCAAATGAAAACAGCGATGCTGCATACCAGTACTTCAGAGACAAAATGAAGGTAGTTCTATTTTTCTTTTTAGATATATATGACAGTAGAGTGTATTTTGACATATTCTACATACATTGAGTATAACTTATTCTAATTAGGATCCCCTTCTTGTGGTTGTACATGATGTGTAGTTACAGTGGTCATGTGTTCATATATGGACATAGGAAAGTTATATCCAATTCATTCCATAGTCTTTTCTATTTCCATCTCCCCTTCCTTCCATTTATTCCCATTTGTCTAATCCTATGAACTTCTTCCCTCCCCCTCTCTTATTGTGTATTAACATTGACATATCAGAGAGAACATTGGCCTTTGATTTTTTGGGGGACTGGCTTATTTTACTTAGCATGATAGTCTCCAGTTCCATCCATTTACTAACAGATGACATAATTTCATTCTTCTTTATGGCTGACCGTATATGAGATATATCATATATGATATATATATATCAGATATATGAGATATATCATATATATATATCACATTTTTTATCCATTCATCTGTTTAAGGGCACCTAGGTTGGTTCCATAGCTTCCCTATTGTGAATTGTGCCGATATAAACATTGATGTGGCTGCATCATTGTAGTATTCTGATTTTAAATCCTTTGGTTATATCCCAAGGAGTGGGATAACTGGGTCAAATGGTGTTTCCATTCCAAGTTTTATGAAGGCATGTCTAAGAAAAAGGTTTATAGGTATGAGCACCTATATAAGAGAATCAGAAAAATCCCAAATAACATAATGGTGCATATCAAGGCCCTTGAAAAAGAAGTGGAAACCAAAACCAGCAGACAGAAGGAAATAATTAAGATCAGAGATCAAATCAATGAAGTTGAGAATAAAAAAGCAGTACAATGGATCAATGAAACAGAATTGGTTCTTTGAATAGGTAAACAAGATTGATAAGCCCTTTAGTTAGCCAAACTAACCAAAATAACAAGGGAAAAAAGCAAATTAATGAAATTAGAGATGAAAAATGAGAAATCACCACAGACATCTCAGAAATCTAGCAGATCATTAGGGACTTATTTGAAATATTTTACTGTAATTTATAGGAAAACTTAAAACAATGGATGCATTTGATGCAAATATGATCTGCCAAAACTGAATCAAGTGGGTATAGAAAACCTAAACAGACCATTAACTTACAACGAGATACAAGCAGTAATAAAATGACTTCCAACAAAGAAAAGCCCAGGACTAGGCGGATTCTCAGTTGAATTCTACCAAACCTTTAAAGAAGAACTATTGCCAATACTCTTCAATTTATGTTGTGAAATAGAAAGGGATGAAATACTTCCAAATTTATTCTATGAAGCAGTATCTCACTAATACCCAAAGCAGGTAAGGACACATCAAGGAATGAAAATTACAGACCAATATTCCTGATGAAATTGAATGCAAAGATACTTAATAAAATATTAGCAAGTTGCATTTAGAAACATATTAATAAGATTGTGTACCACAACCAAGTTGGTTTTATTTCAGAGGTGCCAGGATATTTCAAAATGTTTTAATATATATTTAATATATATAAATTAATAAATTTGAATCAGGAAAATGATTTCAATCATAATGCCTCAAAAAATACCTGAAAATAATTCTAACTATGGAGGTAAATACTTGAACAGTGAAAGTGATAGTACATTGAAGAAGGAAATTGCAAAACAAGATGGAAAGACCTCTCATGCTCATGAATAGGCAGAATTGACATTGTTAAAAAGGCTGTCCTGTCAATAGCAATATACAGATTCAATGCTATCCCTATCAAAATATTAGTGAAATTCTTCATGGAATTAGGAAAAAAATTCTAAAATTCATTTGGAAGAAAAAATACTCAGAATAGCCAAAGCAATTTAAGTTGAAAGAGCAATGTTTGAAGCATCACAATAACTGACTTCAAATTATACTACAGAATTACAATAACAAAAACTGCATGCTACTGACATAAAAAAGGACACAAAGACCAATGTTACAGAATAGAATACACAGAAAAAAATGCACATATCTACAGTCATCTGATCCTTGACAAAGGTCCCAAAACACACATTTCAATAATTTGTGTGACAAAAACTGGTTTTCCATGTCTAGAGGAACGAGAATAGACCTTTGTATCTCACCTTGAATAAGAATCAACACAAAATTAACCAAAGACCTAAGAATTAGACCAGAAACTATGTAACTCCTGGAAGAAAACATAGGGTGAACACTCTGGTTTTTAGACGCAGGCAATGATTTTCTCAATAGAACCCCTAAAGTTCAGAAAATAATGCCAAGATTTAATAAATGGGACAGCATCAAATTAACAGTTTCTGTATGTAAAGGAAAGAATTAGGAATGTGAAGAGAGAACCCATGGAATAGGATAACTTTTTTGCTAACTATGCGTCTAATAGAGGATTTCTATCTAGAAAATATAAATAGCTCAAAATGTTGCACTGAAGAATATAATAAGACAAATGATAAAAGTTACTCATTTTAGTTAATTTACCATAAACTAAACAGACATTTCTCAAAAGAAATTCAATGATTAACATACACATAAAATAATTTTCAACATCATTAGCAATTAGGGAAATGCAAATCAAAACTATACTGAGATTTCATCTCACACCAGTCAGAAAGGCAGTCATCAAAAATACAAATAATAATATATGCTGGAGGGGATGTGGAAAGAAATGAACACTTTTACATTTTTGGTGGGACTTTAAATTTTTACAACCACTATAGAAATCAGTATGTAGGCTTCTCAAAAGAGTAGACATGGAACCATCATATGATCCATCTATACCACTTCTTGGTATTTACCCTGAAGAATTAAAGGCATCTCACTACAGTGATACATGCATATCCATGGCAGCACAATTTACAATAGCCAAACTATGTATCCAGCATAGGTGTCCATCAGCAGGTAAATGTATAAAGAAAATGTGGTATATATACAAAATGGAATTTTATTCAGCCACAAAGAAAAATGAAATAATGACATTTTCTGGAAATAGGATGGAATTAGAGACCATTGTCTTAAGCAAAATAAGTTAAACTTCAAATGTTAAAGTTCATATGTTTTTGCACATATGCAGAAACTAGAGAGACAAAAGGAAAACACAGTTGGGGTGGATCTCCTAAAAATCAAAGGGACATCAGTAGAGGAAGGTGACCAAGGGGTGGGAGGCAGGGTGGGTTGGAGGAAATGCTGGGGGATGATATTGGCCAAAGTATCCTCTTATATTGTGTTCATGTGCTAAGATGCAACCATAAATCCCATCAACATGTACAAATTTAATGCACCAATAAAAATGTGGAAAAAAGAGAGAGAGAAGTTCAAAACTAGTGAAATGTCAAATGAAAATGAAATATAGGGCCACAGACATATTTCTAAAATCAGAAGATCATTAAAGACTATTTGTATACCAATCACTTGAAATCTCCAGACGGAACTGACTAATTCCTAGATATATACTATTTACGAAATTGAATCAAAAGACACAGAAAATAAAAACAGAGAAATAACAATCAATGAAATCAAATCAGTAATAAAAATTCTTACTATAAAGAAATATAGGTGCAGATGAATTTCCAGCTGAATTCCCACAGACCTTTAATGAACTTTATCCTCAAATTACTCCATGATGTTGAAAGGGGGAAAATGCACTAAACTCATTCTATGAATCTGGAATCACCCTCATACCTAAATAAAATAAGGGCATATCAAGTGAAGAATACTATAGACAAATATAACTTATTAACAGATGCAAAAACACTTAAAAAATTATTGACAATTTGTTTTCAAAACTATCTTAAGAGATTGTACATCATGATCAAATTGATTTCATTCCAAATATGTAAGAATGTTTCAATATATTTAAAACAAAAATATAATCCATCACATGTAAGAAGTAAAGACAAAAATCATATGATCATCTCATAAAGTGCATAAAATGTCTTTGACAAAATTAATCACAAATTCATGTTCAAAATATTGAAGAACTTAGGAATAGAGGGAATTTTCATGAAAGTAATATAAGATAAACCCAATTAATCATATTAAATGGGAAAAAACTGTGTTTGTTTCCTTTAAAATCTCTAACCAGACAATGATTTCCTCTCACACTTAATGTTTAATACAGTACTTGCAATTTTAGCCAGAACAATTTAGGTAAGAGAAGAATAAAAGTGACACAAGTAAAAATGGAAGAGGTCAAATTATCACTGTTTGCATATGCTATGATTCTAAACTTGGAAGACTAAAAAGATCCACCAGGAAACCTCTATAGCTAATAAAATATATCAAAGTAGCAGGATACCAAATTATCATACAAAAAACAGCAATTCATACATACTAATAATAAATCCACTGCAAATGAAATTAAGAAAACAATTTTATTCTGTGTAGTCTCAAAGAATTACACATCTAGGAATAAATTTAACCAAACAGTTGAAAAACCTCTATGATAAACATCATATAACACTGAAGAAAGAAAGTGAAAAATACTCTAGGAGATGGAAATATCTCCCATGTTCTTGGATAGGGAGAATTAATAATGTAAAATGATAATATTATCAAAAAAGTATATACAGATTCAAAATGAGTCTCATCAAAATATTCATGACATTATTCACAGGGTTAGACAAAAACAATTCATATGGAAGAATAAATGACCCAGAATAGCCAAAACAATTGTGAGCAATAAAACTACAGTGCTATTGGAGAATCAACTGCATGGTACTAGCATAACAGTAGACCAGTGTAATAGAAGAGAAATCAGAGACAAATCTGCCTAGATACAATCAGCTTATCCTTGACAAAAGCACTAATAACATAAAATTGAGTAAATGCAACCTTTTAAACAAATGGTGCTGGAAAAATTGTATATCCATATGTAGAAGAATGAAATTAGATTCCTATGTCTTACCCAACACAAGAGTCAACTCAAAGTGGATCAAAGATATAGGAATTAGACCAGAAATATTGCAACTGATACAAGAAAACACAGGATTAACACTCCATCATGTAGGAGCAGGCAGTGAGTACACCAAAAAAATTCTAAAGCTTAGGAAATAAAACAAAGAAATAATAGAACGGATGGCATTGAATTAAAAAGTTTTTTTGCAGCAATTTGAATAATACCATGAAGAAAAACCTATAGAATGGGAGAAAAACCTTTCCTGACTATTCTTAGAGGATTAATATTGAGAATATATAAATAACTTAGAAAACTTACCAAAACCCAAATAACCCAATCAGTAAATAGTCAAATGAACTAAAAAGGCTTTTCTCAAAAGAAATAAAAATGAACAATAAATATATTTTAAATGTTCCACATATTTGGCATTCAGGGAAATTCAAATCATAAATACATTGAGATTCCATCTCACTCTAAGTAAAATGGCTGGTAAGGATGTGGGGAAATAGGAATGATAACACATTGAAGGTGGGGTTATAACCACTATGGAGGTAAGTGTGGAGGTTCTTCAGGAGACTACAAAAGGTATTACCATATGACCCTACTATACCACTCTTTTGTATGTACACAAATGTATTAAATTCAGGCTAGGCTTGGTGGAACCCACCTGTAATCCCAGTGAATCAGGAGGCTGAGACAGGAAGATCACAAGTTCAAAGCCAGCCTCAGTAAAAGTGAGATCCTGCCTCTAAGTAAAAGACAAAATAGGGCTGGGGATGTGGCTCAGTGGTTGAGTGCACCTGAGTTCAATCCCCAATACCTCTCCCTAAAAACAGAATTAAATTCAGCATACTACAGTAATACCATGTTCATATAAGCAGAATTTACAATAGCCAAGTTAGATAACAAACCTCCACATCCATCAACAGATGAATGAATAAAGAAAATGTAGTATAAATACTCAATGGAATTTTATTTATTCACAAGGAAGAATGAAATCATGTCATTTGAAGGTACATGGATGGAACTGGAGAGAATTACACTAAGTGAGATTATCATACATTTTCATATATTATCTCTTGCATGTGGACATTGGAGGGAAAAAATAAAGGAAAGTAAAGGGACCTCATGAAAATAGAAAATAGAAAGGTAGTCTAGAGGGTGGGAATCAGGGAGTGAAGAGAGCAGCAAACAAGAATGAATGGTGGAATTGACCAAATTTACTCATTGTGGATATAAGAATATATCATAATAACATTATTTGTAATTACAATCAATTTATAATTTATAAAACAAAACTAAAAATTGAAAAAACAATTGTCCATCACCTCATAATCAAACATTTTTAAATACATAGTCATTAAAAAGTATAAAATTGTGTAATTTGAGACAACATAGATGGAACTGAAGATTTTTATGTAAGTGAAATAAGCCAAGCACATAGAGACAAGTATTGAATGATCTCCCTAATGTGTGGAATATAGTCAAGTTGATTTCATAAAAGATGATAGTTGTTTTAGTCAGATTTTTTGCTGCAGTGACTAAAAGATCTGACCAGAACAATTGTAGAGGAGGAAAGGTTTATTTGGGAGCTCATGTTTTCAGAGGTCTCAATCCATTCCTCAGGGCTCTAGGTGGGGCAGGACATCATAACAGAAGAGTGTGGGAGAGGGAACCAGCTCACATGATGATTAGGATGCAGAGAGAGACTCCACTCTCCAGTTGCAAAATATATACCTCATAGCCATGCCCCCAGTGAACTACTCCCTCCAGCCACACCTCACCAGTCTCCAGTTACCACTCAGTTAATCCCATCAAGGATTAAAAAAAAATTACTGATTAGTTTAAGGCTATAATCCAACAATTTCTCCTCCAAGCTTTCTTGCCTTGTCTTACATGTGAGCTTTTGGGAAACACCACATCCAAATCGTAACAATAGCAGAATTGTGTAAACCAGAGGTGGCGGGGGTAGGAGGGGTGTGGGGAGGGAGGGATGGAAAAAAGTTGTTCAATGTGTACTATATCATAGTTAGATATCAACAAGAAGTTCTACTTTGTTTTTGTACAGCAGTGTAACTATATATAACAATAATGTATCATCTCTTTGAAAAGCCATGAAAAATATTGAAGGTTTTACCATAAGGAAATGATAAATGTTTAAGCAGTCAGATGTTGACCTGATTTAAAATTACACAGCATATGAATGGATTGAATAATCATGTTACCCATTCATATGAACAAACTGCTTTGATATTCTCAAATTCTGTCACTTTTCATTGAAGGACATTAATTCTTCCTTATTGTTGAATAATCCTCCATTGTGTGTATACAGCATATTGTCTTTATCAATTCATATATTTAGGTACACTCAAGATAATGATATATCTTGGCTATTGGCAATCTGGGTATATAATTATCTCTTTTGTATGTTAACTTCATTTCCTTTGAATAAAATTCTGGAGTGGAATGTCTGATAGTTTTAGGTAATTGTCAATGTGACCCTTTTCTGATTTCTTAGAATTCATTACTGTAGAAAAATGCTACTGATTTTTGTGTGTTTACTTTTTTTTATCTGCTACTTTAATAAAGGCTATTTTTTGTTATTTTTGAAATAACCTATTTATGTAACATATTGCTTATCATAGTGACTATTAATTTACATTCTCCACAACAGTGTATAAGGGTTCCCTTTTTCCATACTATTCCTGGCATTTGCATTTTTTTCTGTAATATTAATTTCTACTAGGATTAGGAAGAATCTCAGTGTAGTTTGGATTTGCATTTACTTGATTCTAAAATATTTGTAGCATTTTAAATATATTTAATTACTCAGTTCATGTCATTTACATATGCTGTTATCAGATTACTTCTTGTGTTTAAGTTTTTAATTCCTTTATATGCTCTTGATGTTATTCTTCTGGCAGATAAATAGCTGAGATTTTTATGCTATTCTTTATATTGTCTGTCCCTACCATCAATTATTTTCTTTGTTGTACAGAATTGTAATTTGAAATAATCTCACTTATCAGTTCAGAAAAGAGTTCTGAGCTGTGGAGGCCTGTTAAAGAAATTGTTGCTTTTGCCAATAACTTGCAGTGTTTCTCCTGTGTACTCTTCAAGTACTTTGCATTTCTGGTCTTATATTAATGTCTTTTGTTCATTTTGAGTTGATTTTTGTACAGAACCAGAGATAGGGGGCCAGCCAGTCTCATTCTTCTGCATGTGAATGTCCTGATTACTCAGTATGATTTTTTGAAAAAGCTTCCTTTTTCCATTGTATGTTTTTGGCAACTTTCTAAAGAATCAATTGGTAGCAGCATGGATTTATTTCGGGACTCTCCATTCTGTTACATTTGTCTGTGTTTCCGTTTTAATGCCAATACCATGACAATTCTTTTACTATAGATGTCTTCAAATTATGTATTGTGATGCTTCCAGCATTGCTCTTTTGCCCAGAATTTCTTTGACTATTTGGGATCATTTTAGTTTCCACAGAAATTTTATGATTGATTTTCTTGTTCTGTGATGAATGTCATTGTGAATATTTTATTGACAAGTAATAATTATTCAGAAAATTGGGTATCATTTTAGAATATTTATAACATAAAATCTGATCTATTTAATTCCTCAGAATGTCCTTTGGCCATTTCATCCACCCTACCCCTGATTACAGTTACCCTAATAGTAACTGTTCTTTTTTTTTTTTTTTTTTTAACGGTGCTGGGGATCGAACCCAGGGCCTTGAGCCTGCAAGGCAAGCACTCTACTGACTGAGCTATCTCCGTGTCTCCTCTTCTATTTTTATTAGATCCCTTTATCCTTTTTTGTAGCTTCTACATATGAGAGAGAACATATAACCTTGACTTTCTGAGTTGGCTTATTTTACTCTATTTGATGCTATCCAGTTCCATTCACTTCACTGCAAATGACATAATTATATTCATCTATATGACTGAATAAAATTCCATTGTGTATATATATCACATTTTCTTTATCCATTCACTTCCTAATGAATGCTAGGGCTGGTTACATAAGTTGGGTATTATAAAATAAGCTTCTAAAATTATGAGTATGCATATCTTAAAAGGATGCTGACTTTCTTTTGGATAAATACCAAGGTATAGTAGAACTGGATAATGTGATAGTTCCATTTCTAGACATTTGTGGAACAATCATTATGATTTACCTAGTGACTATACTAATTTACATTCCCACAGTGTATAGAAGTTTCTTTTCCAATGCATCATCTCCAGCATTTATCATTATTTGTATTCCTGATAATTTTAATTGGAGTGAGATGAAATCAATAGTTTTGATTTTCTTTTTTTTTTTTATTGTAAACAAATGGGATACATGTTGTTTCTCTGTTTGTACATGGCGTAAAGGCATACCATTTGTGTAATCATAAATTTACATAGAGTAATGTTGTTTGATTCATTCTGTTATTTTTTCCCTTCGCCCCACCCCTCCCACCACTCTTTACCCTCTATACAGTACTTCCTTCCTCCATACTTGCCCCCCTCCCTAACCCTAACTCCAACCCTAACACTAACCCTTCCCTCCCCCCCCATTATGTGTCATGCTCCACTTATTAGCGATATCATTCGTCCTTTGGTTTTCTGAGATTGGCTTATCTCACTTAGCATGATATTCTCCAATTTCATCCATTTGCCTGCAAATGCCATAATTTTATCATTCTTTATGGCTGAGTAATATTCCATTGTATATATATATATACCACAGTTTCTTTATCCACTCATCAATTGAAGGGCATCTAGGTTGGTTCCACAGTCTGGCTATTGTGAATTGAGCAGCTATAAACATTGATGTGGCTGTATCTTTGTAGTATGCTGATTTTACGTCCTTTGGGTATAGGCCAAGGAGTGGGATAGCTGGGTCAAATGGAGGGTCCATTCCAAGTTTTCTAAGGAATCTCCACACTGCTTTCCAGAGTGGCTGCACTAATTTGCAGCCCCACCAGCAATGTATGAGTGTACCTTTCTCCATACATCCTCGCCAACACCTGTTGTTGCTCGTATTCTTGATAATCGCCATTCTAATTGGGGTGAGATGGAATCTTAGGGTGGTTTTGATTTGCATTTCTCTTATTACTAGAGATGTTGAACATTTTTCCATATGTTTGTTGATTGCTTGTAGATCTTCTGTGAAGTGTCTACTCATTTCCTTAGCCCATTTGTCGACTGGATTATTTGAATTCTTGGAGTAAAGTTTTTTGAGTTCTTTATAGATTCTGGAGATTAGTGCTCTATCTGAAGTATGAGTGGCAAAGATATTCTCCCACTCCGTAGGCTCTTTCTTCGCATTGCTGATAGTTTCCTTTGCTGAGAAAAAGCTTTTTAGTTTGAATCTATCCCAGTGGTTGATTCTAGCTTTTATTTCTTGTGCTATGGGAGTCCTGTTAAGGAAGTCTGATTCTAGACCAAAAAGGTGAAGATTTGGACCTACTTTTTCTTCTATAATCTGCAGGGTCTCTGGTCTGATTCCGAGGTCCTTAATCCATTTTGAGTTTAGTTTCGTGCATGGTGAGAGATATGGGTTTAGTTTCATTCTGTTGCATATGGATTTCCAATTCTCCCAGCACCATTTGTTGAAGAGGCTATCTTTTCTCCATTGCATATTTTTGGCACCTTTGTCTAGTATGAGAAAATTGTATTTATTTGGGTTTGTGTCCGTGTCCTCTATTCTGTACCATTGATCTACCTTTCTATTTTGGTACCAATACCATGCCGTTTTTGTTACTATTGCTTTGTAGTAGAGTTGAAGATCTGGTATTGCAATACCCCCTGTTTCACTCTTCCTGCTAAGGATTGCTTTAGATATTCTTGGTTTCTTATTCTTCCAGATGAATTTCATAATTGCTTGCTCTATTTCTGTAAGGTGCGTCATTGGGATTTTAATTGGAATTGCATTGAATTTGTATAGCACTTTAGGTAGTATGGCCATGTTGACAATATTAATTCTTCCTATCCAAGAACATGGAAGATCTTTCCATCTTCTAAGGTGTTCTTTAATTTCTTTCTTTAGTGTTGTATAGTTCTCATTGTAGAGGTCTTTCACCTCTTTTGTGAGATTGATTCCCAAGTATTTCATTTTTTTCGAGGCTATTGTGAATGGGGTAGTTTTCCTAATTTCTCTTTCTGAAGATTCATCACTTATGTATAAAAATGCGTTGGATTTATGGGCATTGATCTTGTAACCTGCTACTTTACTGAATTCACTTATGAGTTCTAAGAGTTTTCTGGTGGAATTTCCAGGTTCCTCTAAATATATAATCATGTCATCAGCGAACAGGGATAGTTTGAGTTCTTCTTTTCCTACATGTATCCCTTTAATTTCTTTGGTTTGTCTAATTGCTCTGGCCAGAGTCTCAAGAACGATGTTGAATAGAAGTGGTGAAAGAGGGCATCCCTGCCTTGTTCCAGTTTTTAGGGGGAAAGCTTTCAGTTTTTCACCATTTAGAATGATATTAGCCATGGGCTTAGCATAAATGGCCTTCACAATGTTAAGGAATGTTCCCACTATCCCTATTTTTTCTAGTGTTTTGAGCATGAAGGGATGCTGTATTTTATCTAATGCTTTTTCTGCATCTATTGAAATAATCATGTGATTCTTGACTTTAAGTCTATTAATATGGTGAATTACGTTTATTGATTTCCTGATGTTGAACCAACCTTGCTTCCCTGGGATGAAACCCACTTGATCATGGTGCACTATCTTTTTAATATGTTTTTGTATGCGATTTGCTAAAATTTTGTTGAGAATTTTTGCGTCGATGTTCATTAAGGATATTGGTCTGAAATTTTCTTTCCTTGATGAGTCTCTGTCTGGTTTAGGTATGAGTGTGATATTGGCTTCATAGAATGAGTTTGGGAGGGTTCCCTCCTCTTCTATTTTATGGAATACTTTGAGAAGTATTGGAATGAGCTCTTCTTTAAAGGTTTTGTTGAACTCGGCTGAGAACCCATCTGGTCCCGGACTTTTCTTTGTTGGTTGGCTTTTGATGACTTCTTCTATTTCAGTACTTGAAATTGGTCTATTTAAATTGTGTATGTCCTCCTCATTCAGTTTAGGCAATTCATATGTCTCTAGAAACCTGTTGATGTCTTCGAAATTTTCTATTTTGTTGGAGTATAGATTTTCAAAATAGCTTCTAATTATGTTTTGTATTTCAATCGTGTCTGGTGTGATATTTCCTTGTTCATTCCGAATTTTAGTGATTTGGGTTTTCTCTCGTCTTCTCTGTTGGTGTGGCTAAAGGTTTATCAATTTTGTTTATTTTTTTGAAGAACCAACTATTTATTTTGTCAATTTTTTGTATTGTTTCTTTTGTTTCAATTTCATTGATTTCAGCTCTGAGTTTAACTATTTCCTGTCTTCTACTACATTTGGTGCTGTTCTGTTCTTCTTTTTCTAGGGCTTTGAGCTGTAGTGTTAGGTCGTTTATTGTTGAGTTTTACTTCTTTTATTAAATGCGCTCCATGAAATAAATTTCCCTCTAAGTACTGCTTTCATAGTGTCCCAGAGATTTTGATATGATGTTTCTTTGTTCTCATTTACCTCTAAGAATTTTTTAATTTCCTTCCTAATATCTTCTGTTATCCATTCATCATATAATAGCATATGTTTAATCTCCAGATGTTGGAATAGTTTTGGTGTTTTACTCTTTCATTTATTTCTAACTTCAATCCATTATGATCTGATAGAATACATGCTAGTGTCTCTATCTTCTTGTATTTGCTAACATTAGCTTTGTGGCATAATATCTGGTCTATTTTAGAGAAGGATCCATGTGCTGCTGAGGAGAAAGTGTATTCGCTCTTGGTTGGATGGTATATTCTATAAATGTCCGTTAAGTCTAAATTATTGATTGTGTTATTGAGATCTATGGTTTCTTTGTTCAATTTTTGTCTGGAAGATCTGTCCAGTGGTGAGAGAGGCGTGTTAATATCACCTAGTATTATTGTGTTATGGTCTATTTGGTTTCTGAAATTGAGAAGGATTTGTTTGACATACATGGATGAGCCACTGTTTGGGGCATAGATGTTTATGATTGTTATATCTTGCTGATTTATGCTTCCCTTAAGCAGTATGAAATGACGTTCTTTATCCCTTCTGACTAACTTTGGCTTCAAGTCCACATTATCGGAAATGAGGATGGATACTCCAGCTTTTTTGCTGAGTCCATGTGCATGGTACGTTTTTCCCCATCCTTTCACCTTTAGTCTATGGGTTATCTTTTTCTATGAGGTGAGTCTCTTGCAGGCAACATATTGTTGGATCTTTCTTTTTAATCCAATCTGCCAGTCTATGTCTTTTGATTGATGAATTCAGGCCATTAACATTCAGGGTTATTATAGAGATATGATTTGGTTTCCCGGTCATTTGGTTCATTTTTTAAATTTTATTTATTTATTTGTTTGACACAACTTGGTTCCTCCTTTATTTGACAATTCCTGTAGGATAATTCCTCCCTTTGCTGATTTGATTCTTTGTTTTTCATCTCTTCCTCATGGAATATTTTGCTGAGAATGTTCTGTAATGCTGGCTTTCTTTTTGTAAATTCTTTTAGGTTTTGTTTATCATGGAAGGATTTTATTTCATCGTCACATTTGAAGGTAAGTTTTGCTGGGTATCAGATTCTTGGTTGGCATCCATTTTCCTTCAGGGCTTGAAAAATGTTGTTCCAGGCCCTTCTAGCTTTTAGGGTCTGGATTGAAAAATCTGCTGATATCCGTATTGATTTCCCCCTGAATGTAATTTGTTTCTTTTCTCTCACAGCCTTTAAAATTCTGTCTTTATTTTGTATGTTAGGTATTTTCATTATAATGTGCCTTGGTGTGGGTCTGTTGTAATTTTGTGTATTTGGAGTCTTATAAGCCTCTTGAACTTGATTTTCCATTTCATTGTTCAGATTTGGGAAATTTTCTGATATTAAGTCATTGAATAAATTGTTCATTCCTTTGGCTTGTTTCTCTAGGCCTTCCTCAATCCCAATAATTCTTAAATTTGGCCTTTTCATGATATCCCATAGTTCTTGTAGATTCTGTTCATGATTTCTTACCATCTTCTGTTTGTTCAACTTTGTTTTCAAGGTTAAATATTTTGTCTTCAATGTCTGAGGTTCTGTCTTCCAGGTGTTCTATCCTATTGGATATGCTTTCTATGGAGTTCTTAATTTGGTTTATTGTTTCCTTCATGTCAAGGATTTCTGTTTGGTTTTTTTTCAATATCTCTAACTCTTTATTGAAATGATCTTTTGCTTCTTGTATTTGCTCTTTTAATTGTCGATTGGTGCGATCATTCAATGCTTGCATTTGCTCTTTCATCTCATCATTCAGTGCATGCATTTGGTCTTTATCTCATCGTTTGCTTCTCTGATCATTTTAATTATGTACATTCTGAACTCCTTTTCTGTCATTTCTTCTGCCCTGCTGTCATTGGGTTTTATTGATGTAACATCTAGATTTGTTTGCAACATTTTCTTTCCTTGTTTTCTCATATTGTTCAGGTATCAGTGGACCGCTGAGATATTGCAGATTTCCTCTATTGACTTACAATGTCCCTGAGGATTTCTATATATATTCCCCCTTAGCCTTCAGTAGGCTGAAGTCTTGGAAGAAGTTGATAATGCGGTGCTCCACAAGGAAGCTGCCTCTCTAGGAGTGGTGGCCTTCAGGTGGGGTATAATCCCTGCTAGTGGGCAGAGGTGTCTCCACTTGTTGACCAACGGTCATCCAAAGGGGACCTAGGCTGCGGGCTGAGGCAAGGCCTGTTTGGGCCTGTGTCTCTGGTTTTACCATCCTTGTGGGGAAACCTCACCCAGCAGGGAAGACTCACCCGGTGGGGAGGTCTCGCTGGTCAGTTCCCTCCTAGAGGTTCCCCTCAATTTACATCTACCACCTGGGCTGGGCTGCCCTCCTCTGCAAAGTTCCCAGGGACCCGGCCCTACCTCCTGGGCCTGGGAGCCTCACCCTTCGCAGATGAATCTCCTTAGGCTGCCCCTCCTCAGAGAATCTGCCCGCAGGCCTGGACCCTTCGCTCTGCCCTAAGCGTGTCTCTGTGCGGCTCTTCCACCAAGAAGCCTCCTAGATCCTGGGACCCTGCTCTGCACCTAATCGCCTGGCTATGCGGCTCCTCCTCTGAGCAGCCACCTGGGGCCCTGTACAATCGCTCTGAGTCCCAGAGACCCACCACACGCCTCTTCCTCCAGACAGCCGCCCAGTATTCCGGTGCGGTCACTAGGAGTCCAAGAAACTCACTGCGTGCCTCCACCTCCCACCAACCACCCATAGCCCTGGGCAATCAATCACTCCGAGTCGAAGTGACCCTGCCCGTTCCTCCTCCTTCTCCAGATAACCCCCCGGGTGTTCAGGAGCGGTCGCTCTGAGTGGCTCTGAATCCACGTGACCCGCTGCACGGGTCCTCCGGGCAACTGCCCGGAGCTCTGCTGCGGCCACTCAAGACCAAGCGACCCACCACGCTTCTCCTCCAGGCAGCCCCCCTGTGTTCAGGAGCTGTCACTTTAAGTCCAAACAACTCACCATTCGCCTTCTCCTCTGAGCAGCCGCCTGGAGTGCTAATGCAGTCACTGCGAGTCCAAACGACCCGCCGCGCTCCTCCTCCTCCTCCTCCTACTCCTCCGGGCAGGCCCCGGTGTTCAGAAGTGGTCTGAGTCCAAACAGCTCACCACGCAGCCCCTCCTCTGGCAACCGCCTGTAGCTCTGGTGTAGTCACTCTGAATCCAAGCGGCTGCGCTCATCTTCCTCCTCCTTGTCCTCAGGGCAGGCCCCGGGGTTCAGAAGTGTCACTCTGAGTCCAAACAGCTCGCCGCGCAGCTTCTCCTCTGGCAACCGCCTGTAGCTCTGGTGCAGTCACTCCGAATCCAAGCGGCCACGTTCCTCCTCCTCCTCCTCAGGGCAGGCCCCGGTGTTCTGAGTCCACACAGCTCTCCTCGCCACTCCTCCCCTGGGCAGCCACGGGAGCCCCAGTGGTTGCTCTGAGTCCCAGCGCTGTGCTCTGTTTTGATTTTCATGGACAAAATTTGATATGCAGAAGTTTTGATTTGCATTGTCAAAATTGTTGAATATTTCTTCATATAATTGTAGGCAACTTAACTTCTTTGGAAACAGGTCTGTTTTATTCATTTGACTATATTGATTGGTTTGTTTTTTTGTGTGTAGAGGTTTTTGAGTTCTTCATTTATTTTGGATATTAATCCTCTGTCAGAAAGGCAGCACAGAAAGATTTCTTTCCAATTCTGTAGGTTTCTTCTTTGTGCTTTTAAATGTTTCCTTTGCAATGTAAAAGATTTAAAATTTTATACCATTTTGTTGATTGATTCTTGTGATTTCCACAGCAACATAACAGTCTTGCTAAGTCAGTAATTGCCTATATCTATATTTTGAAGACATTCCCCCATGTTTACTTCTAGCAGTTGCACATCTTCTTGCCTTTTCCCCAGATTTTTGATGCATTTTGAGTTGATCTTTGAACAATTTTATAACTATATTTTATAACAATTTTATAATAAATATTTTATAATAACTTTATACCCAGATTAGAAGAACTATGTAAAACTTTTTCAAAAAGTTTTTTTTCCTGAAAGTTTTTAGTACATACCTTTGTTCTGAAGTGATTGCAGTTAATATGGTTTAATACTTCTCTCTAAATTATGCTGATACTTGGAATAGCAGAGGATATACAGAGTGAGAATATCAATACTTAAATATTCATGCAGTATGGGAAACATTTTTTTCTTCATTTTTTTTTTGGTTGTAGGTGGACACAATACCTTTATTTTTTTATTTATTTATGTGTGGTGCTGAGGATCAAACTCAGTGTCTCAAACATGCCAGGCAAGTGCTCTACCACTGAGCTCTAGCTCCAGCCCGTCTGGGACACTTAAGAGAAAGAACTCACTAAATAGTTGCTTGCATAAAATCAGAAGAGACAATAATTTCAGCAGATGGGTAGACATACAGACAATATGAAAAATTAAGGGAACAAACATCTCCAAACACCCCACAATACTTCAAAAACTGATCCAATTGACACCACAATAGAGGAAATGTCAGAGAGAGAATTTAGAAAGCTTATATTTAAAATCTTCGTTGAGCTAAAATAAGATGTCAAGTATGAACTGAGAAAGGATATGCAGGAATGGAAAGATCATGTTAATAAAAGACTAGAGACTCTGAAATAGAACCAAATAGAATTCCTAGAAGTGAAAGAATCAATAAATCAAATTTAAAATTCAGTTGAAGTGATCACAGAGATATTAAACCACATAGAGGACAGATTCTCTGACTTCAAAGACAAAGTATACAATCTATAAAATAGAGAATAAAGAAAAGATATTTAGTGACCAGGGCCAGAATATGCAAGAAATCTGGAATAACATTAAGAGAACAAATGTAACAATCATTGGCATAAGAGAGTGCTGAAATACACACTAAAGAAATGCACTATATTTTCAATGAAATAATATCCAAAAATTTTTGAATCTTAAGAATTAGATGGAAATTCAAATATAAGAGGTATTTAATTCCCAAATAGAAATAAAATTAAGAAACATTCCCAATAAAATACCTAATATACAGAATAATGATAGAATTTTAAAATACCCAAGATAAAAATGGTAGGTCTATTTAGAGCTAAGTAATTAGCATTTCTAAATATTTCTCAGTGCAGGTCCTCAGAGCCACAAGGGCTTGGAATAATATATGCAAATCTCCAAATATAATAAGTGCCAACCAAGAGTTCTATATCCAGTAAAAATATTCTTCAAAATTGAAGTGAAATAAAAACCTTTCTAAAAGAAAGTTTAGTTTCTTTTAGGCCAACATTACAAAACACAATTCCATATTTCTCAGAGAAAAAATACAAGTAATCATCAGGGCAAACACATAGATGAATGATATTAGAAGGAAAGTCAATGAACAGAGAAGCAAATCTGAATAAATCATTAGAAATAAATCAAAATAACATGAAATGAAGATCATCTCTCCATAATGACACTGAATGTAAATGGTCTAAACTCTCTAATCAATGGACAAAGATGGGAAAATTGATTAAAAATAAGACCCAACCATTTTATAAGAGACTCATCCTACAGGCAAAGACATCAAGAGACTTAAGATGAAAGGATGAAAAAAGATATACCATGAAAAATGGAGACTGAAAGCAAGCAGGTGTAGGTATTCTCATATCTGGCAAAGCAAACGTCAAGTCAAATTAGTCAAAAGAGTCAAAGAAGGTGACTTCATATTGGTTCAAGTAGTCATCCAACAAAAGATATGACTGTAAATATTTATGTACCAAATGTTGCTGCCTATATATACATATATCAAAACAAAATGAAAATCAAATCAATCTCAATATAATAACACTGAGCGATTTCATCACACCTCATTCACTAATAGGTCATCCAGACATAAACTAGCTAAAAACTACTCAAATTTTTTTAAAAAATTCTTTTATTCAAATGAACCAAACAAACATGTAGATAAGAATTCATCTGCTAACAACCAAATTCACTTTTTTATTTTTTACTTTTTGATGTATTCATTAGAGCATTATAATTTATACATAATATAAATTTTGGCATAATTATACATGCATGAAGTATAATTTTATCCATTTCAATCATTAGTACTTTTGGTTTCACTGCCCTTTGCCCACCATCTGTTCTCCTTACTCTACTGGTCTTCCTTCTATTTATTTCTTTTTTAAATTTGTGCTTTATAGATATAGATAAAGGTGAAATTCATTGCAGTATATTCACGCATGTATGTAGAATATTTGAATCAATTTCATTCCACCATTAATTCCTTTTCCCATCCTCCCCACTTCCCCTCAACCTGTACTCCAATGATCGCCCTTCTATTTTCATGGGATTCCTCCACCCTTTCTCTGGAATATTTTAAAATTTATTTTTAGTTATACATAATGTTAGGATTCATTGTGACAATTATAAAAGCATGGAATATAATTTTTTCCAATTCAGTTCCCAATATTTTCTTTCTGTTCCAACTTCCCTCCCCCAGTTTTCTACCCTCTACTCTGCTGATCTTTCTGTGAGGTATTTTACCATTTTTAAAATTAGTGCCTTGTGGATACACATAATGGTGAAATTCACTTTGATATATTCACATGTTTACATATGAAACTTATGTCAGATTTTTCCAAAGTTCTTCTCTTATCCTGTCCCTCCTCCCTCCCTGTAAATCCCTTTCCTCTATACCCCTGGATCTCTATTCTATTTTGATGGGATTCACCTCCTCTTTAATTTTTTTCCTTTTCCTTATTTTAGACTAACTTCCCCATATCACAGAAAACATGGGGATCAGAAACAAAAATTGATTTCCATACACATATGATTTTGTTGGCATGAAGCCAACTAATGTGTGTAACTATGAAACTCTAATAAAAAAGACTAAAAAATGAAATTGTAAATGAGTCAAGATATGGATTCTGAATTTGATTTCTTCTATTTCTTCTACAATATTACCAGTCTGCATGACAATTTTAAATTATGTATTTACCAAATAATTATTTGTACTTTTAACATTCTGCATATTAATCTTTCAGTATGATATTTCCATGCATGCATGCAGCCTGACTGGATAAATCAATCCTCCATTTATCCACTATTCTCTCTCAATTAACACCCCATCCCCACCCCCTACTAATCAGTATTCTGCACTCAGGTTGACTTTTAAAGACTTCTTACATGAGAGAAAACATGCTGTAATCATTACTCTTTATGTGGCTTATTTAATTAACTGTGCTCCAGTTCCATCCATTTTTCTGTCATTGAAAGATTCCGTTCTCTTTGGCTGAATAATGTTCCATTGTGTTTTTATACTGTATTTTCCTTATCCTATTATATGTTAATGGGCATGTAAGCTGATTCCATATCTTAGCTATTGTGAATAATGGTGAAATAAACATGAATCTCCATGTCTTTGTGTGTTGATTTTATTTCATTTTTCTGAATTAGGGCATTTTAATATACATAGTATTTTAGTTCCTTTTGAGAAAATCATACACACAAGGAATTTAATTTCAATACCCATTTCCCCTCCTTTTTATTTCTCCTGCCCCCTTTCTCCCTTCTCTACTCTATAGATCTTCCTTTCATTCCTTTATTAATTTTGATTGTTGCTTTTTACATGTACTTAAAGGAGAGTTTTTCTCTGATACATTTACGTATGTATATAACATGATTCTGTTATATTCATTCCATATTTCTTTCCCTTTCCCTTCCTTCCTCCATCCCTATTGTTCTCCTAATTTTACTACAATGATCCTATCTGTATGTTTCTGGTATTCAATTCCCTTCTCTACTGCTTTCTTTCCCTTGTTTTGCTTTAGCATTTATTACTGAGAGAAAACACTTGATCCTTAATTTTCTGAGTTTGATTTATTCCAATTAGCACTTATCATTGTCTTTTTTCTATAATAGACCATGTAACTGGGGTGAGATGGTGTATCTTTGCATTTTTGACTTGAATTTTCCTGATGACTAATGAATTAAGTGCTTTTATCATATATTTCTTAGCTCATTTGCATTTTTATTTTAGGAAGTGTCTATTCAGATAATTTGCCTGCTTTTAAAATTAGATAACATATTTATTTGCTAATTTTTAATTTTGTTTGCATATTCTAGACATTAATCCCATGTCAGATGGACACTTGACAAATATTTTCTCCCTTTCTGCAGGTTGTCTCTTTGCTGTTTCCTTTACAATGCAGAAGCATTTTATTTTGATGTAATCCTATTTGTAAGTTTTTATCTTTGTATTCTGTGATTTAGAGGCTGTATGGAAAAGTCATTGCTTCCAGAATGTCTTGAAGTTTCCTCTAAAATTTATTTTAGTAGTTTTGTAGTTTCAGTTTTGATATTTAAGCTTCGATGCATATTGAGTTGATTTTTGTACTTGGCGTGAGATAGTGATCAAATTTTAATCCTTTTTTCCATAGCATTATTTATTGAACAGGTTGTCCTTTCTCCAATGTATGTTTTGGGTGTTTTTTCAAGAATCAGTTGTCCATAGGTATATGGATTTATTTTTAAGACATTCATTCTGTTTGTTTAGTCTATAGAAAGTACCATGCTGTTTTCTTTACTATGGATCTATAGTATGTCTTGAAATTGGATATTGAGGAGCTTCTAGGTATTTTTTTCTTTGCTTGAGATTATTTTGGCAATTCAGTATCTTTTATGCTTCCATATTAATTTCCCCCAAGACTCCTGTGTTAATGCAGGAATATTCAGATGTGAAATGATTAGATTGTCAGAGTTGTAATGTCATAAACCCATCCTAGTTTGAATAGACTAACTGGGAGGTAACTGTAGGTAAGTGGTGCATGGCTTGAGGAGGGAGGTAACTGGGGACATGCCCTGAAGGAATTCATCTTGCTTGCGTCCCCCCTTTCTTTCTCCTACTCTCTCAAGTTTTTTTTTCTAGCACAAGTAGAGCAATGCTCCTTCACCATGTCTTCCATTATGATGTTCTGCCTCACCTTGGTTCCAGAACAGTGGAATTAGCCAACCACGAATTGGACCTCTGAAACCTTGAGCCAAAATAAACTTTTCCTTCTCTAAGTTATTCTTCTCAGGTATGTCACAGCAATGAAGATCCAACTAAAACAAGCCTTTATGTTTGAAGGACAATAATTCTATACCATTTTTTATTCTTCATGGAAATCCTGAAAGGATGTTGAATTTTGTCAAATAATTTTTCTGCATCTGTTGAGATAAATATGATTTTTAACATTTATTTCGATGTGGTATTTTTTATTTTATTTTTTAAATTAAAATTTTAATTTATTCCATGATAAACAAAAGTTAAAAGAATTTACAAATAGAAAGCCTGCACTACAGAATGTTCTCAACAAAATATTCCATGAGGAGGAAATTAAAAACAACAATGGAGGTCAGCAAAGGGAGGAACTACCTTAGAGAAAAACCACTCAAAGGAGAAACCAAGCCAAATTAAAAACCAAAAATAAGCCAAATGACTGGGAATACAAATCATATCTCAATAAGAACCCTGAACACTAATGGCCTAAACTCATCAATCAAAAGACAGACTGGCAGAATGGATTAAAAAGAAAGACCCAACAATATGCTCCCTGCAAGAGACTCATCTCATAGAAAAAGACATCCACAGACTAAAGGTGAAAGGATGGGAAAAAACCTACCACGCACATGGACTCAGTAAAAAAGCGGGGGTTTCCATCCTTATATCAGACAAAGTGGACTTCAAGCCAAAGTTAGTCAGAAGGGATAAAGAAGGACATTTCATACTGCTTAAGGGAATCATAAATCAGGAAGACATAACAATAGTAAATATTTATGCCCCAAACAATGGTGCATCCCTGTACATCAAACAAGTCCTTCTCAATTTCAAGAATCACATAGACCACAACACAATAATTATGGGTGACTTTAATGCACCGCTGTGACCACTAGATAGATCTTCCAAACAAAATCCAACCAAAGAAACAAAGGAACTCAATAACACAATCAATAACCTAGACTTAATAGACATATATAGAATATTCCATCCATCAATGAGCAGATTCACTTTCTTCTCAGCAGCACATGGAACCTCCTCGAAAATAGACCACATGTTATGCCACAAAGCAGCCCTTAGGAAATGTAAAAAAATAGAGTTACTGCCTTGTGTTCTATCAGATCATAATGCACTGAGAGTAGAAATCAATGACAAAATAAAAAAAAGAAATTACTCCAACACCTGGAGACTAAATAATATGCTATTGAATGAAACATGGATAACAAAAAACATCAGCGAGGAGATTAAAAAATTCTTAGAGGTCAATGAGAATGACGATACAACATATCAAAATCTCTGGGACACTATGAAAGCAGTATTAAGAGGAAAATTCATTGCATGGAGCACATTCCAGAAAAGAATGAAAAGTCAACAGCTAAATTACCTAACATACAGCTCAAAGCCCTAGAAAAAGAACAGAATAACAGCAAAAGTAGGAGAAGACAGGGAATAATTAAAATCAGAGCTGAAATAAATGAAACTGAAACAAAAGAAACAATTCAAAAAATTGACAAAACAAAAAGTTGGTTCTTTGAGAAAGTAAACAAAATAGACAAACCCTTAGCCACACTAACAAAGAGAAGGAGAGAGAAAACTCAAATTACTAAAATTCATAATGAAAAGGAAATATCATGACAGACACCACTGAGATACAGAACATAATGAGAAGCTACTTTGAAAATCTGTATTCCAACAAAATAGAAACTACCAAAGACATTGACAAATTTCTGGAGACATATGCTCCTCCCAAACTGAACCAGGAGGACATACACAACTTAAACAGATCAATATCAAGTAATGAAACAGAAGAAGCCATTAAAAATCTACCATCCAAGAAAAGCCCAGGACCAGACGGATTCTCAGCCAAGTTCTACAAGACCTTCAAAGAAGAACTCATTCCAATACTTCTCAAAGTATTCCAGGAAATAGAAAAGGAGGGTACCCTACCGAACTCATTCTATGAAGCTAATATCACCCTCATACACAAACCAGGAAAAGACACATTAAGGAAAGAAAAATTTTAGACCAATATCCTTGATGAGTATACATGCAAAGATCCTTAACAAAATATTGGCAAACCATATCCAAAAACATATTAAGAAAATTGTGCACCACGATCAAGTGGGGTTCATCCCTGGAATGCAAGGATGGTTCAACATTCGTAAATCAATAAACATAATGCATCATGTCAATAGACTTAAGGATAAGAATCATATGGTTATTTCAATTGACACAGAAAAAGCGTTCGACAAAATACAACACCCCTTTATGCTGAAAACACTAGAAAAAATAGGGATAGTAGGAACATACCTGAACATTGTAAAGGCTATTTATGCTAAGCCCATGGCCAACATCATTCTTAATGGAGAAAAACTGAAACCATTCCCTTTAAAAATGGGAACAAGACAGGAATGTCCTCTTTCACCACTTCTATTCAACATTGTCCTTGAAACTCTAGCCAGAGCAATTAGGCAGACCAAAGAAATTAAAGGGATACGAATAGGAAAAGAGGTTCTTAAGCTGTCACTATTTGCGGATGACATGATTCTATATTTAGAGGATCCAAAAACCTCCTCCAGAAAACTTCTAGACCTCATCAATGAATTCAGCAAAATAGCAGGCTATAAAATCGACACACATAAATCTAAAGCATTTTTATATGCATGCGACAAAACAACTGAAAGGGAAATGAGGAAACAACCCCATTTGCAATAGCCTCAAAAAAATAAAATAAAATACTTGGGAATCAATCTAACCAAAGAGGTAAAAGATCTCTACAATGAAAACTACAAAACATTGAAGAAAGAAATTAAGGAAGACCTTAGAAGATGGAAAGATCTCCCATGTTCTTGGATAGGCCGAATTAATATTGTCAAAATGGCCATACTACCTAAAGTGCTATACAGATTCAATGCAATTCCAATTAAAATCCCAATGACATACCTCACAGAAAAGAGCAAGCAATCATGAAATTCATCTGGAAGAATAAGAAACCCAGAATAGCTAAAGCAATCCTTAGCAGGAATAATGAAACAGGGGGTATTGCAATACCAGAACTTCAACTATACTACAAAGCAATAGTATCAAAAACAGCATGGTATTGGCACCAAAATAGAAAGGTAGATTAATGGTACAGAATAGAGGACACGGACACAAACCCAAATAAATACAATTTTCTCATACTAGACAAAGGTGCCAAAAATATGCAATGGAGAAAAGATAGCCTCTTCAACAAATGGTGCTGGGAAAAATGGAAATCCATATGCAACAGAATGAAACTAAACCCCTATCTCTCACCCTGCACAAAAATCAACTCACAATGGATCAAGGACCTTGAAATCAGACCAGAGACCCTGCAGATTATAGAAGAAAAAGTAGGTACAAATCTTCAACTTGTTGGCTTAGGATCAGACTTCCTTAACAGTACTCCCATAGCACTGAAAAGTAAGAATCAATAACTGGGATAAACTCAAACTAAAACGCTTTCTTTCAGCAAAGGAAACTATCAGCAATGCGAAGAGAGAGCCTACAGATTGGTAGAATATCTTTGCCACTCATATTTCAGATAGAGCACTAATTTCCAGAATATATAAAGAACTCAAAAAACTCTACACCAAGAATACAAATAGTCCAGTCAACAAATGGGCTAAGGATATGAACAGACACTTCACAGAAGAAGATCTAGAAGCAATCAACAAACATATGAAAAAATGTTCACCATCTTTAGTAATAAGAGAAATGCAAATCAAAACTACACTAAGATTCCATCTCACCCCAATTAGAATGGTGATTATCAAGAATACAAGCAACAATAGGTGTTGGAGAGGATGTGGGGAAAAAGGTACACTCATACACTGCTGGTGGGGCTGCAAATTAGTGCAGCCACTCTGGAAAGCAGTGTGGAGATTCCTTAGAAAATTTGGAATGGAGCTACCATATGACCCAGCTATCCCACTCCTTGGCCTATAGCCAAAGGACTTAAAATCAGCATACTACAGAGATACAGCCACATCAATGTTCATAGCTGCTCAATTCACAATAGCCAGACTGTGGAACCAACCTAGATCCCCTTCAATTGATGAATGGATAAAAAATGTGGTATATATATATATATATATATATATATATATACACCATATATATATATGGAATGGAACATAACTCTATATAATACTCCATTATTATTCCATATATTATTCCATATATTATTCCATATATTATAATATTCCATATATTATTCTATATATATATAGAATGGAATATTACTCAGGTATAAAGAATAATAAAATTATGGCATTTGCAGGCAACTGGATGAAATTGGAGAATATCATGCTAAGTGAGATAAGCCAATCTCAAAAATCCAAAAGATGAATGATCTCACTGATAAGCGGATGATGACACATAATGGGGGGTGAGAGGGGGGCAAGAATGGAGGAAGGTGGGTTTTGGTAGTATGGTCATTTTCACAATATTAATTCTGCCTATCCAAGAATATGGGGTGGTCTTTCCATCTTCAAAGTTTTTCTTCAATTCATTTTTCAATATTCTGTAATTTTTATTGTAGAAATATTTTACCTACTTGTTTAGATTAATCCCCAAATAGTTCATGTTTTAGGTTATTGTGAATGGCATGCTTTTTGTGATTTCTCCCTTAGCAGGATCACTATTGGAGTATAGGAAAGCTATTGATTTGGGGGCATTAACCCTGCTACTGTAATGAATTTATCAGCTCTAGAAATCTTCTGCTGAATTTTTTTGCATCGTCTGAAAGTAGCATTGTCATCAGCAAAAATAGATAATTTTACTTCTTATTTTTCGATTGGTATCCCTTTAATTTTCTTCTCTCAATTACTGTAAGTAGTGTTTTGAGAACTATATTGAATAGAATTGGTCAGAGTGGACTTTTTTTTTTGTTCCTGATTTTAGATGAAATGGTTTCCATTTTTCTCAATTCATTATGATGTTGGCTTTGTATTTATCATAAATAGCTTTTATAATACTGAAGTACGTTCTTTCTATCCTCTGCTTCTCCAGGGATTTTAGGATGAATGAGTGCTGGATTTTTTCAAAGGTCTCTTCTACATCTTTTCAGAAGATATATGATGCTCATCCTTAATTCTTTATAAGCAATGAATTACATTTTTTGATTTGCATATGTTGAACATACTTTGCATCACTACAATGAAGCCCACTTGTTTGTCGTGTATTATCTTCTTGGTGTTCTTGGAATGTAGTTTGCTAATATTGTATTAAGGATTTTTCATCTACGTTCATCAGGGATATTGCTCTGTAGTTTTCTTTTGTGGATGTGTCTTTGTCTGGTTTTAGTATTAGGGCTATACTGGCTTCACAGAATGTATTTGGAAATGGTCCCTCACTTTCAACTTCATGGAATAATTTGAGAAAAACTAATGTTAGTTCTTCTTTAAAGGTCTGGTAGAACTCAACTAAGAATCCATCTTGTCATGGACTTTCATTTTTGGTGGGTTTTTAATTGTTATTTAAATTTCATTATTTGATATTGGTCTGTTTAGGTTTTCTGTATTGTCCTGATCCAAGTTGGGCAGATAGTATGTGTCTAGAAATTTGTCCATGTCATCAAAACGGCATGTTATTGGCACCAAAATAGACAGGTAGACCAATGATACAGAACAGAAGACAAAGAGACAAACCCACATGAATACAGTTACCTCAGACTAGACGAAGGTGCCAAAAATTTACAATGGAGAATAGATAGCCTCTTCAACAAATGATGCTGGCAAAACTGGAAATCCATAAGAGTAAAATGAAATTAAATCCCTATCTCACACCCTCTACAAAACTCAACCCAAAATGAATCAAGATTCTAGGAATTAGACCTGAGACCCTTCACCAAATAGAAGAAGAAAAAGTAGGCCCGAATCTTTATCATATTGGCTTAGGACCACACTTCCTTAACAAGACCCCAGAGTACAAGAAGTAAAAGCAAGATTCCATAAATGGGATGGATTCAAACTAAAAAGTTTTTATTAGCAAAGGAAACAATCAATAATGAGAATCTACAGAGTGGGAGAAAATCTTTTCCACATACACTCCAGACAGACCACTAATCTCCAAACTTTATAAAGAACTTAAGAAACTTTACATCAAAAATACAAAGAACCCAATCAATAAATGGGCTAAGAAACTGGGCAGACACTTCACAGAAGAAGATATACAGGTGATTGACAAATATATGAAAAAGTGCTCATCAGGCCCAGTAATTAGAGAAATGCAAATCAAAACCACCTTAAGATTTCACCTAACTCCAATAAGAATGGCTATTATCAAGAACACAAGCAATAATAACTGTTGGCGTGGATGTGGGGAAAAAGACACACTCATACATTGCTGGTGGAGTTGCAAATTGATGCAGCCATTCTGGAAAGCAGTGTGGAGATTCCTCAGAAAACTTGGAATGGAACCACCATTTGTTCTAGCTATCCCACTCCTTGGCCTTTGTCCAAAGGACTTAAAATCAGCATATTACAGTGACACAGCCACATCAATGTTCATAGCTGCTCAATTCACAATAGCTAGATTGTGGAACCAACCTAGATGCCTTTCGATTGATGAATGGATAAAGAAACTGTGGTGTATATACCCATAATGGAATATATTATTCAGCCATAAAGAAGAATATAATTATGGCACTTGCAGGTAAATGGATGGAGTTGGAGACTATCATGCTAAGCAAATGGGCCAAGCCCCAAAAACCAAAGCCTGAATGTTTTATCTGATAAGTGGATGATGATAAATAAGGAGGGGGGGTGGCAGGGGATAAGAGAAGAATGGAGAAACTTTGGATTGTGTAGAGGGAAATGGGGTGGGAAGAGGTGGGGGAAGGAGAGACAGTGGACTGAGACAGACATTATTACCCTATGTACATGTATGATTACATGAATGGTGTGAATCTACATTGTGTACAACCATAGAAATAAAAAGTTGTACCCCATTTGTATACAATGAATCAAAATGTAGTCTATAAAAATTAAAAAGTAAAAGAAATTTGCTCATGTCATCTATATTTTCCTGTTTATTGAAATATAGATTTTCAGAATAGTTTCTAATGATTCACTAGATTTCAGAAATATCTGCAGTTATATCTCTTCTTTCATCTCTAAGTTTGTTTATTTGATATTTTTTGGTTAGTTTTGCTAGGGAATTTATCAGTTTATTTTTTCAAGAAATGAACATTTTGTTGCATTAATTCTATGTATATTTTATAATCAATTTTATTAATTTTAGTTCTGATCTTTATTATTTCCTCTCTTCTCCTGATTTTGGGATTAGTTTATTTTTACTTTTATATGGTCTTGAGACATAGTATAGCTTATTTATCTGAAATCTCTACTCTTGTGATAACCTAATGGTCATCAAAGTTCTATTGAAATTATAAGGGTGTTTTGAAATCTCTCAATATTATTGTATTGATATTTCACTGATATTCAAAAATTCAAGGAATTTTTTTTAATGTATTTGTATTTTTTAATGTATTTTAAAAATTCAAGGAATTTTTTTAATGTATTTGGGTGCAATGATATTTGGGGCATATATATTTACTATTGTTATATCTTCTTTTTTTGATTTTTCCCTTTACCAAGGGATAGTGTCATTCTTTGTTTCTTCTGATTAATTTTTTCTTGAAATGTTTGTCAAATAAAAGAATGTCTATTTCTGCTTATTTTTCAGCTCCATTTGCATGGAATACTTTTTCCACTCTTTTACATTTAACCTGTGTGTCTTTGCCTAGAGAATGAGTCTCTTGCAAACAGCTTTTAGTTGCATCTTGTTTTTTTTTTAATCCATTCTGCTAAGATGTCTTTTAATTTGGAGTTGAGACTATTTACATGCTGTTAGTATAGATGTGTGTTTGTGGTTTCTTACTACTTTGATTATTTGCTATAGTTAATTCTGTCTTGATTCTCATTTAGTAGATTATACTTCTATTGATCTTCCTCTTTTTGAGAACTTTGGACTTGTTTTAGGGTTCCTGTGTGTGCAGTTCATCTTAGAGTATTCGCTGTACTTCTGTTTTGGTGATCATAAATTCTTTTAGATTATCCTTGTCATGGAAAGTTTTTATTTCCCCCTTTGATTTGAAAGAGAGCTTTTCTGGGTATTGAAATCTTGGTTTGCATTTGTTTTCTTTTAGAGCTTGGAACATTTCATTCCAGGCCCTTCTTGATTTCAAAGTCTGCATTGAGAAGTCAGAAGTAAGCCTTATTTATAAGTTTACATCTAAAAGGAACTGAAATTTCTTTCTTAAGTTTTAGTATTCATTCCTTGTTTTCTATGTTAGACATATTGACTAAGATATGTCTTCAGAGCTTTTTGTCTGATTCGAGGTACTCTATGTTTCCTGTATGTGTGTCTATTTCAGTTCTGATATGGGGAAAATTTACTATCTCATTGAAAAAATTTTATGCCCTTAGGTTGTACCTCTGTGTTCTCTTTTATCCCAGTGATTCTCAGTATTGATGTCTTGATGTTGTCCCAGAGTTCTTGTTTATTCTGATCATGTTGTTTTTCCCTTCATCACATACTGTGTGGTCAAGTTCATGTTCCTTGTCTTCAAGACCTGAAGTTCTGTGTTCAAGAAACAAAGTTTTATTTTCTACACAGTCTAATTTGTAGGTGATGCTTTCAAGTGAATTTTGAATGTGATTAATTGTTGACAGCATGTATTAATATTTGTATTGTTGATGAATTGTTGGGGGCTATGCCGTGCAGACTACGCCAAGATGGCGCCTGGCAGCTAGCCAGAAGTTGTTTTGATCACATTGGTGGCGAGGGAGTCAGTTAACATAAACACACACAGGTGCTTTATCATTGGCTGTATTCAAATAAGTCCATGCACACAACGTGTGCACGTGTGTTCCTGAGTGCTCCTGCTCGTGCCTGCTTGTTTTGACCTTTACTGTGATTGGATAGCTAGCTCCTCGCCTGATCTTGGCTTAACTAGCGTTGGCCCTACCCTCTGCCTCCTGGAGGGAATATAAGCCAGCTCTCCTCGAACACCGGTGTTCCTGGGTTCCTGAATCATCAATAAACCGCTTCAAATTCAAGAGTCGCTACCTGTTTGTCTCCCATGCCAAATTGACTCTGCTGGACGGCATCAAGTGGTGGCCCATATGGGGCACTCTGCATTTGTCTCCCCTCCCGAGAACCCAAACGGTAAGTAGCGAGGTAAGCTGCAGCCCCTGTCTCCAAGTCAGTTAGGTGCTCAGGATAGCTGGCCAGGTAGTGAAGTGCAAAAATGTGTGTATTTTGTGTTGCTTGTGTGTTTGTCAAATTCAAGAGTCTTGCTACCCGTTTGTCTACCCAAACGGTAAGTAGCGAGGTAAGCTGTAGCCCCTGTCTCTAAGGCAGTTAGGTGCTCAGGATAACTGGCCAGGTAGTGAAATACAGAAATAAATAGGATAGTAAATGAGCTCCTGAGTGCGTGTATTTTGTGTTGTTTGTGTGTTAGTACTACTGTTAGTGTGGTCTTTGTTCGTCCTGTATCAAACTTATTTAGCAGCAAAAGATGAGTTTGGAAATATCACGAAAAAAATCAGTCTGAAAGGATAATTCAAAAAGGAGGCATAGGGGCTGGGGAGATAGCTCAGTCAGTAGAGTGCTTGTCTTGCAAGCACAAGGCCCTGGGTTCGATCCCCAGCACCCCCCCCCCAAAAAAAAGGAGGCATAAAAAATATATTACAAGAAGGAGAAGAAGTGTTAGAAGAGATTAAAGAGGAAGTTAGCTGGAGTAGCCAAGAACAGGAAGAAAGTTCTGAAGAGGAGGGAGACACTGGGGAGGAACTAGAAAATCAGTGAGTTAACATTGGAATTGCTAAAGGGCAGGAAAGACCGTGAGATGATTACCCCCTCAGCTACCTCTTATGATAAAAGGTGGGAAGACCCGACATTTTTTAAGCACTCTTGTTGGCCATGACTCCATGTAGTGGAGTCCCAAGTGATAAACAGACCCGGGATCCCTGGGACACTGTGGAAGTTCCATTAAGACTGTCCTGCCCGGTCTTGGTGGACAATCAGGGGCAGCGATTTCATCAGGCCCTAGAATTTAAAACAGTAAAAAATCTTAAAGAGGCAGTTGCTATTTATGGACCCCCGGGCTCCGTTTGCCGTGAGTATGGTGGAATCCATCACAACACTTGATCTGACTCCTAGTGATTGGGCAAGTATGTGTCGAGCAGTTTTGCATGGGGACAATATTTAATGTGGAAAGTAATCAATCAAGAGCTCTGTGCAGAGACAGCTCATAGAAACACAGCCACAGGTTCCCATCAACGAAACCTAGATATGTTACTGGGACAAGGACTATACGCTGAACAACAACAACAAATTACGTATGATCCAGCGGTCTATCTTCAGACAGCTACCGCCGCTGTTAGAGCTTGGAAAACATTACAAGGTCATGGGGACTTGCAAGGGCAATTATCCAAGGTTATACAGGGCTCAAATGAACCATATGCAGAATTTGTAGACCCTCTGTTACAAACAGAAGGCAGAGTGTTTGGGGATTCAGAACAAGCAATGCCTTTGGTGAAACAGTTGGCATATGAACAGGCTAATGGATGGTGCAGGGAGGCGGTTAGGCCATGGAAAAATGGGGATCTCAATACCTATTTAAAGGTGGGCAGAGATATTGATGAGTCAGCTATGCATGGTCAAGTACTGGCAGCTGCTGTCACTCAAGGAGTAGCTCAAGCTATGGAGGCCAAATCCAAAAGCTGTTTTTCATGTGGGCTTGTCAGCAACTAGGACCTGATAAAAAGGTCTCCAGTAATCTGGCTTTTGGACCTTGGTATTTACCTAATCAAATATATATCACATCTCAAAGCACAGAAAATTTTATATAAAATTTGGAATATAAAGGTAATTTTAATCCCTTATCCATCTGGTCCTTATGTGGGCCTAAAGTATGTACAGATATAAGCCCCCTGGCTTTTGTAAAAGGAGAATCTATAAGTAAAGGAAAGTGCACTGATTAAAATGTTAATGGAGTTAATACTGAAATATGTAGAGAGATTGAAACAATTGTTTTTTCATGTACTCCTATATGTCTAGCTCTCCCTTTCCTTTTTGTGACTTCTAATGAGAACTTCTCTAGACAGTTATCTTCACAGATCGCACAACAATGGACAGATAAATTTGACGAGCTAGTAACAAGGCTTTGACAACAAATCCTCACCATAAACGCCACTAAGGTGGAAGTCAAACTGGGAGAACTTATCACAGGAGCATTAGATAAACTAACACAATTTGGCACTAAATTTGGTGGACTTTCAAGTCTCACACTAATAAGCTTGGGTGTGCTTGTGTTAATTCTATTCTACATTTACAAACACCTCAAAACCTGTCAACAGGTTCATAATGTGATCATAAAACAGGCCATGGCCACTCTTGAAGCAGGGCAATCTCCCAATATATGGCTTAGTATGCTGGATCGATAGTCAAAGACAGGTAACCATGGGAAAACACTGTATCAACCTAAGACAGAAGGGCCAACCCTGCTGTGGTATCCTTTGATGATGGGTAAGGACAGGATGTTGTTTCCTGGGACCTAAGACAGACATGATCCCTTCTAGCTTCATTTTCATTTCATATAAGGAAGAGGGAGATGTTGGGGGTTAGGCCATGTGGACTATGCCAAGATGGCACCTGGCAGCCAGCCAGAAGTTGTTTTGATCACATCGGTGGTGAGGGAGTCAGTTAACATAGACACACACAGGTGCTTTATCATTGACTGTATTCAAATAAGTCCACGCACACGACGTGTGCACATGTGTTCTCGAGTGCTCCTGCTCATGCCTGCTCATTTTGACCTTTACCGTGATTGGACAGCTAGCTTCTCGCCTGATCTTCACTTAACTAGCATTGGCCCTACCCTCTGCTTCCTGGAGGGAATATAAGCCGGCTCTCCTAGAACACCGGTGTTCCCGGGTTCCTGAATCATCAATAAACCACTTCAAATTCAAGAGTCTTGCTACCCGTTTGTCTCCAGCGCCAAATTGACTCCGCTGGACGGTGTCAATGAATGTCATTCTGACTTGAGTGGAAACGACTATCTCAATGTAGTTTTATTTTTTTTTTCCTGATGACTAAAGAAAACTGAATATTTTATACAATCTTTGGACATTTCTGCTTTTTCTTTTGAATAGTTTCTGTTCAGTTCATTATCTCATTTATTTAACTCTTTTATTTTTACTATTATTTTGGTGTTCAGATTTTTGTGCCTGCCACTTGACACAGCACTGTGCTGTGGTGGAGCACTTTATAGTTACTTTTTTCCATGTCTGATTTAACATTCTGTCTCAAAAAAAAATACCCAGAGTGGCCCAGAAAGCTGAGGCAGGAGGATCACAAGTTTGAGACCAGTCTTGGAAACAGAACAGGACCTTGGCTTAAAATAAAAATGAAAAGAAGTAGGCATGTAGTTCAGTGTTAAAGTGTCCCTGATTTCAATCCCTATTACCAAGAAAAATGCACAGAACTTCAGACTTCAGATCATATCTTCATTCTTCACCCCATACAACTCCTGCACCCATCCTTCAGCTCTATTAGCACAAAGTCAGCCCAGGCATAAAGGAGATATTTCATGGATGTGGGGTGGTGTCCAAATTACCCTCTGTCATCGACAGCTATTTTGTGTTCTCTTGGGGAGGAGATGTCTGTCTGAGTCTATTTGCACTTTCCTCACCCACAACTTTCTCCAGTGCTATTATGGTGACCATGAGCCATCTTTGGAACTAAGTTCTGAACAGTTTTGCTTGTGCAGAAGTTATGATAACAGGGTGCTTGTGGACAGGAGAGTGGAACACTTCGTAACAGGGGCAATGGGTTTGTGTGTACACCCAGGAAGATCTCAGTGCACAGGGAAACATTCTATGCACATAATCGCTAGAATGTGTCCTGCCCTTACTCTGGTTTTGCTTCTAGGTGGCAACAGATCTCAGTGGTCTTCAGCTTGCAGCAATCTTTCTCTATATATGACTTAGATATCTATCTCTAGAGATTATAAAGATTCAGGAATTTGTCTTTCCCAAAGTTGTAGGGTTAAGTGTGACCTTCAAAAAATATCTTCTTGACACAGTCTCCACTTAGTAAATACTTTAGTGGACCACTTCTCACTCATTAGCCTAGTATACAGTTTATATATGCAATAATTTTAGTATAATTTTCTCCTCTATAACTGTTTCCCACACATTTTTTTCGACTCTCCCTCTCCTACATTATTTCTCTTCATGCCACCCCCTTGTGTGCTCTGAGCCAGTGGTGCAGTATCATGTTGGGCACTGATGAACTCTCTCTCGCTCTCTATTTTGGTCACCAAAATCTGAGTCTTTGCAATTCTCTTTCATTCTACTATTGAATCTCGGTGTTTTCCCTCAGGCATGTAACTTTCTGTATAGGTGTTTTTCAGTTATTTTAATTTTTATCTGCAGAGGTGCTAGAACTTTCAGCCTTATTCTTCTATGTTATCTTGATATCTCAATAGGTGTGATTCTTACTAAACCATCCTAAGAACATTATTGGTGCAGATAGGTCAGGGTGATCAGACAGCATGAGGGGATGGCAGAGAATTATGAGCACGATCAGATATTGACGATAATTAGATATTGAGCATGGCAGGTCGTGCTAAACGAACTTAGTAAATTTTATAAGAGAGTGCTTATGTGGCCCTAGATAAATTCCCCAAAGGCCACTAAAATTTGACAAATCAAAGAGTCTGTCAGTCACCTATTTTATTCAAATGAAGAACATATAATCTTCTTTAATTCAAGCAATATAGGTACATTTTCTTTTCTCTTTTTTTTTTTCTTTTTTTTGGTACCAGGGACTGAATTCAGGGGCACTTGACTACTGAGCCACATCCCCTGCCCTATTTCATATTTTACTTAGAGACAAAGTCTCACTGAGTTGCTTAGCACCTTGCTTTTGCTGAGGCTGGCTTTGAACTCATGATCCTCCTGCCTCAGCTTCCTGGGCAAGTGGGATTAAAGTATGAGTCACCATGCTTGTCTCTATTTTCTTATTCAGTTGTTTTTATTTATTAGGGAGCAGATGAATCATCTGTTAGTTCTTCATTGGGTAAGATATTCCCTGGATGAGGTTAAACATCAGGGATTTAATGAGGTGACTTCCAATTTTTATGAAATTTTTAAAAATGAAGAATAATAGTTGTAACAAACTAAAAACATTTTTCTGCTTTCAGAAAGAAGGCAGTCAAGAATATTTCCATAAGCCACACTCAGAAAGGTAAAGGTCAAATATTTTCTCTCATTTGCAGAAGCTAGGGACAAATAAGCAATTTAAAAGGGATCTCATGAAAACAGAAAAGAAAACAGAGTAGAAGAAGGGAATTCAGATGGAGAGAAGAGGAAAAGAGTAGAAGACTGTGGAATTAACCTGAACAAATTATGCTAAATGCCCAAAATATATCACAATAAATCTGACTTTCATGCACATGTGTAATCTACAAACTAACAAAACAAATAGAATAAAGACCAACAGAGTAAAGGAAGAAGTTTGGGGGAGAGAGAAGGGAAAGGAAATATGAAGTACTGGGGAATATAATGAGCAAATTATGTTATGTGCATATTGAGATATGTCACAATGAACCCCATTTATATGTACAAGTATAATGCAAAAATAACAATTAAAGACATTAAAAATCTCATTCACAATAGTCTCAAAAATATTTGAGAATCAATAAAACAAAAGAGGTGAAAGACCTACACAATGAAAATTATAGCACACTAAAGAAAGAAATTGAAGTAGACCTTAGAAGATAGAAATATCCCCCATGTTCTTGGATAGGCAGAATTAATATTTTCAAAATGGTCATACTACCAAAAGTGCTATGCAGATTTAATACAATTCATATTAAAATTACAGTCATGGTTTTCTTCATATAAATAGGAAAAGCAGTCAAGAAATTCATTTGGAAAAAGAAGAGGCCCAGAATAGCCAAAGCAATCCTTATTGAGAAAAGTCAAGCAGGAGGCATCACAATACCAGACCTTAAATTACACTACAGAGCTATAGTAACAAACATGGCATGATATTGGCACTAAAACAGACATGAATACCAATGGAACATAATAAGAAAGAGAGACAAATCCTCATATATACAGTTATCTCATATCAGACAAAAGTGCTACAAACTTACATTGGAGAAAATATAGCCTCTTCAACAAATAGTACTTGGAAAAGTGGAAATCCATGTGTAGTCGAATGAAATTGAACCCCTATTTCTTACCCTGCACAAAATTCAACTCAATGTGAATCAAGGAATTAAGCATTAGACCAGAGACCCTACACCTACTACAAAAAACTGTAGGTCCAACTCTCCATCATGTCAGCTTAGGAACTAACTTCCTCAACAAGACCCCCTAAAGCACAAGAAGTAAAATCAAGAATCAATAAATGGAATGGTACCAAGCTAAAAAGATTCTTTAAGCAAAGGAAACAACCAAGAGTGTGAAGAGAGCCTACAGAACTGAAGAAAATCTTTGCCACCTGCACCTCAGATAGAGCATTAATATCCAGGATATATAAAGAAGTCAAAAAACTGAACACCAAAAAACCCCCAAATAATCCAATCAATAAATGGGCAAAGGAACTGAACAGACACCTCACTGAAGAATATATATATATATATATATTTGTTAAATATATATATATTTGTTGAAAATATATATATATATTCAACAAATATATGAAAAAAATGTTCAATGTGTCTAACAATTAGAGAAATGCAAATTAAAGCGACACTGAGATTCCATCTCTCTCCAATCAGAATGGCAATTATCAAGAATACAATTAACAATAAATGTTGGTGAGAATGTGGGAAAAATATACACTCATACATTACTGGTGGGACTGCAAATTTGTGCAATCACTCTGGAAAGCAGTATAGAGATTCCTTGGAAAACTTGGAATGGATTTGACCCAGTTATCCCACTCCTTGGTATATATTGAAAGGATTTTAAATCAGCATACTACAATGATGTGGCTACATCAATGCTTGTAGCAGTTCAATTGACAATAGTTAAGCTAAGGAAACAACCTAGGTGCCCTTCAACAGATGAATGGATAAAGAAAATATTTTATATATATATATATATATATATAAAATGGGATATATATATATAATGGGATATTATATATAATGGGATATTATATATATATATATATATATATATATATATATAATGGGATATTACTCAGCCATAAAGAAGAATGAAATTATGGCATTTGCTGGTAAATGAATGGAACTGGACACCATCATGATATAAGCTGGTCCCCAAAAGCCAAAGGCCAAATGTTGTCTCTGGTATGTGGATACTAACACAAAATAAGGGGAGGAGGGAGATGAGAATTTCATTGGATTAGGATAAAAGGAATAAAGGGAAGGGTGATGGAAATAATAAAGAGTAGAATGAATGGAACATAACTTTCCTATGTTCAAGTATGAATACATGACCAGTGAATCTCCACATGATGTACAACCAGAAAAATGGAATCATAATTAGAGTAAGTTATACTACATGTATGTATAATATGTCCAAATGAACTCTCCTAATATGTATATCTAAAAAGAACAAAAAACCCATTAAAATTAAAAGGTTTTATTATATATATAAGTCAACATGATGATTTCACTAAATTTTGTTTCCATCCAACTTTGTCTTCCAGGTATTTATGAACAAACCAGTTTAAATGTCAATGTTTCCAAGGCAGAAGTACAGAAGAGAATTGGAAATATTAGATTGAAGATCATTGGTTTTAGTTTGGGTAGACTTAGAAAATTTATTCCAGTGTGCTCTAAAATAAAATTTCAAGGAAAAGAAATAGGACTACAATCTACTACTGGATACACTACTTTTTTCTCTGAAAAATAATTTTTTTATGTCACCCCCATTTCTACTAAAGAAAAGGTAAGATTGATTTATTTTCAAAATAACCTTAGTCTTTTAAAGCTTGACTTATTTACATAAATGCATGAAGACTAATGATTGATTATGTAAGTATTTTTTATTGTTTTATGCTTTTGTAAGTACATTTTAATTATACATAATAGTTGGTTTCATTTGGTCATAATCTTATATGCATGAAATATAGTTTTCATTGTTTCAGTCTCCAGTGCCTTCTCTTTCCCTCCTTTATTCCCTCCCACTATTCCCATTCTTCTACTCTATTCATCTTTCTTCTATTTATTTATCTATTTAATTTTAGTTAGTGTTTTAGAGATATACATAATGATGGAATTCAATATGAAATATTTGTACTTGGTTATACCATAATTTTGTCAAATTCATTCTGCATTTTCTCCCCCTTTCCATTTCTCCTTTGTCTCCCAGTCACCTTTTCTACCCACTGACCTTCTGTCTGTCCTTATGATATCAATCTCCTTATATATATTTTTTGTACTGTGGATTGAACCCAGGGGCACTGAACCACTGAGCCACATTCCCAGCCCTTTTAAAAAATATTTTTATTTAGAGAGACATTCTTGGTGAGTTGCTCAGGGCCTCTTCTAGTGGCTGAGGCTAGCTTTGAACTCAAACTCCTCCTGCCTCAGCTTCCAAAACCGCTGAGATTATAGGCATTCACCACCTTGCCTGACCCCCATCCCTTTTTTAACCTTCCTTTCTCTAGCTACTGCCTATGAGAGAAAGTATTTAAACCTTATTTATCTGAGTGTGGCTTATTTCACTTAATATAAATTTCTTCCATTCCATTTACCAGAAAATACCAAAATTTATTCCTTAAAGCTGAGTAAAACTAAATTGTGTATATATACCACAATTTCTTAATGCATTCATCTACTGATGAATATCAGGACTGGTTCCATAACATGGCTATTTTGAGTTATGTTTCTGTAAACACTGATGTGGTTGTATCAGCAAAGTATGCTAATTTAGGTCTTTGAATAAATACTAAGGACACTGCTTTCCAAAGTGGTTGTACTAATTTGTAGTCTCATCATCAATGTATGAATGTACCATTTTCCACATATTTTACCAGCATTTATTATTATTTGTATTCTTGAAAATTTCCATTCTGACTCAAGTGAGAGAAAATCTCAATGCAATTTTGATTTGTATCTCCCTTATTGCTGAGGAAGTTGAACATTTTTTACATGTTTAATGGCCATTTATATTAATCCTTTTCAGAAGTGTCTGTTCAGCCCTTTAGCCCATTTATTGATTAGATTACTTGTGGGATTTTAGATTTTTGAGTTCTTACATATTCTAAATATTAATCTTCTGTCAGAGATTTTCTCCCATTCTGCACTTTCTCTTTATAGTCTTTATTCTTTTGCTGTTCAGAACTGTTTTTCTTTTACATTTTTTGTTGCTGCATTATAGTTGTATATAATGATGTGATTGTTGTTACAAATTCATACATGTACACAATATAAGGATGCGATCAAGACACTTTTCAATTTGATGGCATCCCACTTATTGATTCATGGTTTTATATCTTGAGCTTCGGGAGGTCTTGTTAAAAAAAATCATTGCCTACAATAATACATTGGATTGTTGAGTCTACATTTTATTCTAGCAGTTGAAGTGTTTCAGTTCTTAACCATCCATTTTTTTTCTCCTGATTTTAGAGCTAATACTTTCAGTATTTTTCTAATCAGAATGATGTTGTATTTTAGTTTGTCTTATATAGCCTTTTAAATATTGAGATAAGTTCCTTCTTTCCTTAGATTTTCCATCATTTTTAATATGAAGTTATTGCTTTATATCAAAAGGCCATTTCTTCATCTATTCACAAGATCATATGATTCTTGCCCTTAATTCTATTTATGTAACAAATTACAGTTTTTGATTTCTGTATATTGTACCAAACTTGAATCCCTGTGATGAAACCCACTTGATCATGGTGCACAATCTTTTATGTGTCTTTAAATGCAGTTTGACAATATTTCATTAAGAATATTATATCTAATTTTGCCAGGAATATTGTTTTGAATTTTCTTTCCTTGACGTGTCTTTGTCTGGTTTTGGTATTAGAGTTATACTGACTTCATAGAATGTATTTGGGACTGTTAACTCCCTTTCAATTTAATAAAATACTTTGAGGAAAACTATGTTCATTTTTCTTTGAAGGTATAGAACTCTGCAGAGAATCCACCTAGTCCTGGACTTTTCTTTGTTGAAAGGCTTTTAACTGCTATTTCAATTTTATTGCTTGATATTTTTCTGTTTAAGTTTTCTGTATCTTCCTTATTCATTATATGTAGGTCATATCTGTCTAGAATTTGACAATATTTTCTAAATTTTGCCTTGTATTGGTGTACAAATTTTCAAAATAATTTCTAATTATTTCAAAAGTATTTGTGGAGATGTCTCCTTGACTAATTTTGTTGATTTTTGTCTTCTGTTTATTTTCATTAGTTTGCTTAAGGGTTTATTAATTTTGTTTATTTTTCCAAAGAACCAACTCTTTGTTGCATTGATCTTTGTATTACTCTTTATTCTCAATGTCATTGGTTTTGTCTCTGATCTTAATTATCTGTCTTCATTTTGGAATTAGTTTTATTAATTTGATTTTATTGATTTTGTAATTAGTTTGTTTTTCCTTTTCAAAGTCCTTGAGGGGTAGCATTAGATTATTTCATGTAGATCCTCAATGCTATAAAATTTTCTTTTAGAACTCCCTACATAATGTCCCAGAGATTCTGATATGTTGTATCTCCCTTCTCATTCGTTTCTAAGAATTTCTTAACTTCTTCCCTAATATCTTCTTTGGTTCATTCCTTATTAAAAAAGTATTGTTTAATCTCTATGTGTTTATGTGAATTTTATAAATTTTCTTGCTGTTGATTTCCAGTTTCATTCCATTATGATTTGATAGGATGCATAAGATTATATCATTTTTGGTAGTTACTAAGATTTGGGTTTTTTTAATATTCAATGATCAAAGTTTAATTTTGTTAAAATCACAATATTCAACAATGGATCTTCAGATTCAACAGTCATTGTGTAGAAATTGGCCAACTGACACTAATAATCATAAATGCAAAGAAAATCAATTAACCAAATCAATATTTAAGTTAATAAAGTGTGATTTTTATTGAAGATGTACATTACAAGCAAAATATGTTGTGTAGGATATTGAATCTGGGTAAATGTTTTTTAAGATTACATATGAGCAGTATTCCCTATGCCTGGAGTGTGGAGGGTCTGTGTCAACCTTGACAAGAATAGGCTGGAATTGAGATTTGCCACCATAGGTATTACCTGCTGAGCATGAGATAATTAGCATTTTTTCATGATAAGTTTCTTCTGCCACTTAGATTTTCTTCATCTTTCCTACCACAGATGTTCTCTCTATTCAATTTCACCCAACTATATACCAGACCTATTCTAGTTGCTTGCATGGGATTCCAGCAATGAAATGTGTTCTTTGTCCTTGATATCCTGATTCTGGATTACCCTAGGCACAATTCTTTCTCTACCTGTTTCAATCACACTGGTCATGGTACCCCACAATAGACAACTGCTGTGTCAGGCTGGTTACATCTTTTATTAGTTACTATTCTCCCACCTCTGCTCACTGCTTAACAATCACTTGAAAATGTTTCCCATCACCATGGTAATTCTGGTTCTTGTTAGACTCACCACTCATTGATCAAGTTATTTGGGTTACTTTCCCCCACAGTCTCTAGGTCAGTTAAAGCTCAACTTCCATCTATATTCCACAGGTTTCCATAATTCAGTTTTATTTGCTGCACTTCCCTTTCTCTCTCTCTCTCTCTCTCTCTCTCTCTCTCTCTCTCTCTCTCTCCCTCCCTCCCTCCCTCCCTCTCCCTATGCTCCCTCTCCCTTCTGCTGTGGGCTGGTGGTACTGAAGTTGCCACCTACACTTCCTCCTCATCCTGCTCCTTTTCCACAGCCACCACTGAAGTCACTGCCAGCAAAGCTGGTGCATCTCTCATGTATTTTTTTATGTTCAAAGGTTTCAACTCTCTGTGTTTCTATTATTATTTTACTGTCCAACATTGAATATCAGAGAATTTCCTTAATCACTCACCTTTCTGAGGTGCATTCTTCCTGCTGTTGAAATCTTGTGTTGAAGAACTGCTGGGCAGTCTACCCTTTCTCTAATCTATCATATTCAGACCTCAATAAATATTTTTGGTTCTGCAGAGATAGCCCTTTTCACAGAAAATCAGGGTTGTGCTTTCTGGGTCCACATAAGGTTTTTTTTTTTTTTTTTTTAATTTTGCTAGAACTTTTAAGAAGAAATACCAGATTAGACTTTTAAAAATGTCTTAAGATTAGGAAGCCAAACCAAGGACTAGCCATCAGGCTGTATCTATAAAGTCTTATATATGTGTATGCTTTCCTTTCTTCTTTAGGTTACCAAAATATTCTGTTTTCCTACACATGACAGAAAAGTGACATCCCTTACATGTAAGTACGATGTTATTCTTTGACTGCTGAATGTCTTTAAAATGTCATGTAGTAAATGCTTGTTCCCAGGGGTAGCACTATTTGGAGGTTCTGTGGTATTTTAGGAAGAGGGGCCTTATGAGTGGTCCTTGGGTCATTGAAAACATTCCCTCAAAGGGAACTGTAAGAATCCCCTTCTTTTCCTCTTCCCCTTTCTTTTCATGGCTGATGAGGTGAGCATTTTTTCTCTGCCATGTGCTTCCACCATGATGTGCAGCCTTGCCACAGGCACAAAGCAATGGAGCCAATTGATCATGGATTCTAACCTCAAAAATTGTGAGACACAAAAAATATTTTATTTTTATATGCAAATTACCCTAGGTATTTAATTGTAGTGATTAAAAGTCAAATAACATAGCTGGGAAAAACCAAGACACTCTAAGTTGTTTCTTTATTAGCTCCATAACATTATCCTTATTTTCTTAAAGCTGTCTGATTGAATATGAAAGTACAATATTCCTGTTAAATCCTTGGGAATGTATCCAGTGTCTTTCCTTGTGTTAGGGAGATCTGAGGCAGCTGGATGGGGGCAGGGTATCAAACAGCCCAAGGGACAATGCAGTCCATGCATGTGTGGAGGAGCAACTAATCAGGTGCTGACAGACAAACCCTAATGGTGCCTTGCAATCACCTAATGGTCAGCAGAGTCCCCAGCCAATCCCAGGAGGACATGAAGTCCTGAAGCTTCCCCCCTACCCACCCCGAATTATAAAGGCACCCCCATCAGGGTGTGTGTGACTTCCTCAGCCCTCACCTTGGCGTTCTGGTGAACCTTGCCTGAGAGCTGTCCCAAATAATAATACCTGGCCTGTCCTTCCTCAGGTTACCATTGTCAGATCAGGTACTCCTGTCTGATCTTACATTTGGTGCCAAAACCCAGGAGGGTCCTCTGGCCTCCCCCATCAGGGTTGAGATTCACCTTCTGCATCAAACAAACCAGGAGATTCCTGCACTGCTCTGTTTCTCTTCATGCAGGCCGACAGAAATGGGGTAAGTTCCCTTGCATTTCCCTTGGACTTCTGGTTGCACCCTTCATTACAGGGGTCTATCCAAAACTCATGTGTGCCACAGACCCCTTTCATTTGCATCCTCCTGCAGACTGTGGAGATATCCCAGGCTCTGGTTTCCCCACTTCCCATTCCTCTGGTGACCACGATCAAAACTTGGGATGCCTCTTTCTGCTCCTGTTTACTCCAGAGCTAATACTGAAAGGCCATGGGAAATATCACGTCCTCCCTAGACCTCAAAACTCCTTTTGGCTGTCTATACCTTAATTTCACTAAATTAGGACTCACCCAAGACTTACAATGTAAGCAGCTCACCTGGCATGATCTCACCTGGTATGATGTCTTTTACTCTACTGTGGAATCCTCACTAATTTGGACAATTACTATCATGGGGCAGAGAAATGGTCACCAGGGCCTTTAGTTCTGGCCTTTGGGATCTGTGCTCTCGTCCCTCCCTTTTTGTTCAACCTGTTCTACTGCCTAAGTTCTCCTGGCCAGAGATAGTCCCAAACCTCTCCCACACTGCTCTTCTGTGTCCTCTTCCTCATTTTCAGATCCACTGGAACTTCTCTCAGCCCTACCCACCCATCATCCCCCTCCTTACTCAAGCTGAACTTCCTCCTCTTCTCCTTCTTCTCCTCTTACAGCTTCAGCTCCTCCCCCTTCTTCTCGCCTGGAAGATCCCTCCACCTCCCCATCTCTACCTTTTCCTGTTAGTGCTCACATCTGATCTCATCAGACCCCTACCCTGCCCAACTCAGAACTCCTTTGTCCTCTCTGGGGGTAGCTGGCACAGAGGGCATTGTGGAGTCCATGTCCCGTTCTCACTTCAGGATCTTTCCCAGATCAAAAAACTAGGGTCTTTCTCTGCTGACTCTTCTACTTACATTAAGGAACTTAGATATACTTCTCAGGCTTCAGGTATGATCTTACCTGGCATGATGTTCATGTCATTCTTTCTTCCACTCTCACCCCACATGAGGCCTGCATCCAGCAGATAGCACAAGATCATGCTGACCAAGTCTGCCTAATGGACATAACCCTACCCACAGGGGCAGCAGCAGGCCCAACTACCCAACCAAATTGGGACTACCAAGAAGGCCAACAGGGCTGCCACCATTGTGATTGTATGGTCCTCAGAGCGGGCATGCAGGAATTATCCAACAAAGTGGTAACTTTGGTAAGTTGAGGAAGATTACCCAGGATTCAGATGAAAATCCAGCCTTATTCCTTAATTGTCTCTCAGAGACCCTTACCAAGTACACTAAACTAGACCCCGAATTTTCCTCTGGGGTAACAGTGCTAGCAACCCACTTTATTTCTCAATCAGATCCTGATATCAGAAATAAGCTCAAACGAGCTTAGGAGGGCCCTCAGACCCATATCTGAGATCTGGTAAAGATGGCCTTTAAATTCTATAATACCTGAGAGGAATTGGCCAAGCTGGCAGCAGGCTCATTTACAGAAAAAGGGGATGCTCCAATCCCAAGCCTTGGTAGCTGCCCTGTGGCCTGCAGCTCCAGCAAGAAATTCAAAGGGGGACAGCAATGCTCTCCACCAGGGGCTTGCTTTAAGTGCAGATGCAAAGGTCACTGGGACTGTCAATGCCCAAACCTATGGTCCCCTTCCAGGCCATGTCCCATCTGCAAACAAGCAGGACACTGGAAGTGTGACTGCCCTATGGCCAGCATCTCCCCAGCACCTCCATGTGGGGGTATGGCCAGCCAAAAGTTTCCTTCCCTTGAGCTGTTGGGATTCATGAAAGATTGAAGGAGCCCAGACTCTAGGATCCCATCACCCTTGCTGAAGCCAGAGTAGCATTCCAGGTAGCGGGTAAGTCCATATCTTTCTTTGTGGACATGGGGGCTACCTATTCTGTCTTTCCTTCCCACTCTGTGCGGCCTTTCTTTCCTTCCCATGTCTCCATTATGGGAATTGATGGAACACCCTCCTTCCCAAAAAGAACAGCAAATTTAGCCTGTACCCTAGAGGGACACCCTTTCAAGCACTCTTTTCTGGTCATCCCCTCCTGCCCAGTTCCCCTCCTAGGGAGGGATGTTCTCCAACTCCTAGGGGTTACCTTACAACTTCTCCCCATTGAATCCTATTACACACCTCCTCCTGCCTCTGATCCTTACACTCTCTAGCACTCTTACAATACCCACTCTACTGCTGCCCCCAGACCAAGTTGACCCTCAAGTTTGGGACACCTCCAGGCCAATCATAGCTTCCCACCACATGTAAGTCCTTGTCCAACTGAAACCTCAGATTAAGTTTCCTTCTCAACCCCAGTTTTCTATCTCCTGTGCTCACAGAGAAGGACCTAAATCCAGCATAGACTGGTTGTTTAACCAGGGACTCCTCATTCCTACTGATTTCCTCTACAATACCCCAATCTTGCCAGCACATAAACTCTCAGAGGCCTACCACTTGGTACAAGATCTCCACCTAATTAACAAGGTGATCATTCCCATTCATCCAGTGGTTCCTAACCCTTACACTCTCCTTTCTCACATCCCCCATTTCACCTCTCACTTCACAGTCATGGACCATAAGAATGCTTTCTTTACACTTTCTCTCCATCCTGACTCTTATTACCTCTTTGCCTTCACATGAGAGGATCCTATATCCTTTAGGTCTCAACAGCTAACATGGACAGTTTTACCCCAAGGCTTCCGATACAGTCCTCATCTCTTTGGACAAGCTCTGGCTCAGGATTTGGCTATTTGAGACTTAGGAGACAGTGTTCTTCTGCAATATATGTGCAACTCATCCCTTCAGACCTCCCAAACTCACATGGCTCAGCTCCTTAATTTTCTAGGATCCCGAGGCTATTGGGTCTCTCCAGCCAAAACCTAACTCTCCACCTCTTCAGTCACATATTTGGGCATACTCCTCACTCCTACCTCTAAGAGCCTTACAACAGACAGAATCCAATTCCTCCTGGACCTACGGTCACCCCAAACAGTGGATTACATTCTCTCTTTTCTGGGTTTGGCTGGCTTCTTCAGGCACAGGGTCCCCAACTTTGTTCTTCTTGCCAAACCCTTATACCAGGTAGTGAAGGAGACCCCACATGGCCCCCACGCCTCCCCAAATTTAGTGGCTAATGCTTTTTACAAACTCAGAGATGCTCTCATATCTTCTCCCCTTCTCTCTCTCCCTAACCCTAACTTTCCTTTCCACCTCTTCATGGATGAAAGCAGGGCATCGCCACTGGCTTCCTCGCTGAACCAACTTGGCCCTTCTATAGACTGGTGGCATACCTCTCCAAGCAACTTGATTCTATAGTTTGTGGATGGTTGTCATGCCTCTGGGCACTAAACTAACTAAGGAAGCCCTAAAATTTACCTTACTCCAACCAATGACTGTGCTCTCCACCCATCACCTCCAGGACCTCTTAAGTCATAAATCCCTTCCCCTCCTAAGCCCAGTAAGGATTCAAGAATTTCACCTCCTCTTTATAGAGAACCCCTCTATCACTCTCTACTCCTTTTCTTCTCTCTATCCTGCTACACTTCTCCTGCTGTTCACACCCCCTTCCACCGCCAGCCATTCCTGCCCACAGGTGCTGAAGGCTCTACGTTCACCCAGGAGGACCTCTCTGATTACCCACTCACCCTCACCTGACCTAACCATTTTTGTAGATGGCAGTTCTGTGCTGGATCCTAACGGTTGCCGTATAGTCACTTGTGGGGTAGTCACCACTACCTCAGTTCTGGAAGCCAGCTGCCTTCGAGAAGGTACCACCTCCCCAAAAGCCGAAGTTTTTGCTCTCATTAGGGCCCTCACCCTATCCAAAGGCAAACAAGTTAATATTTACACAGATTCCAAATACGCCTTCTTAATTGTTCACTCTCATTTGGCTATTTGGAAGGAGTGAGGGTTCCTGACCACAAAGGGGTCACCGGTGGTCAATGCCTTCCTAATTTCCAAACTCTTAGAGGCACTTTGGCTGCCATCCTGAGTTGCCATCATCCATTGCTGGGGACTTCAAAATTCCTCGGACCCTATAGCTATGGGTAACAACAAGGCAGATTCTATAGTGTGGGGCCTAACAACAAAGTCCTCAATAGCCCCCATCCTGTTCCTATTCATTTCAACCAAGCCTAAATATTCCCCATAGGAGCAGGAAGACCTAATGACTCAGCTCAGCAATTTCGGGGAGGATGGCTGGATTTTCCCAGGGGACCAGATGGCCCTTCCTAAGCAGCAAGCTTACAACCTACTGACAGACATTCACAACTCCCTTCATATTGGCTCCAAGTCTCTCCTTCAATTTCCCCAACCCCTCTTTTATCTCCCAGGAATGAGAACTATTCTCCAATAGGTCCACCCCGCCTGCCCCGTCTGCTCCATGGTATCCCCACAAGGGGGCATCAAACCTGAGCTCCCAACATACCAGATGAGGGGCCATCAGCCAGGTGAAGACTGGCAGATGGACTTCACCAACATGCCTAGACACAAAAAGCTCTGTTACTTACTTACTATGGTTGATTCTTTTTTGGGGTTGGATAGAAAGAAGCCTTCCCCACCTTGAGGGACACTGTAGACTCCATGGCTTCCATCTTCATCGAGCAGATCATTCCTAGATTCAGACTTCCTGGGACCATCCAGTCAGACAACAGTCCTGCCTTCATCTCTCAGGTTATTCAACTAGTCTCTAAGGGCTTCAACATCACCTGGAGGCTCCACATCCCCTACCAACACCAATCCTCAGGTAAGGCTGAGAGGGCTAACAGCATCCTCAAGGACCATATCACTAAACTTACTATTGAACTCAAACTTTCCTGGCCCAATCTGCTTCCAATGGCCCTTACCTGAATTCAGGCAGCCCCTAAAGTCCCCTCAGGTCTCACCTCTTTGAGCTGCTCTATGGATGCCCCTTCCTAATCAACTAAAACTTTCCTGTCACCCCCTCCCCTGGCATCCTATCTACCCTATCTCACACTCTTGCACAAACTCCTGAGGGAACATGCAGACAGCTGCCTTCCTGCGCCATCCACAGCCTCCTCTCTAGCCGGACCACAGACCAAATTGCCCATCATCTCTCTTCAACTAGGTGACGCGATTTTGCTTCAGGGTTTACATCTTTAATCATTGCAACCTCACTGGACTTGACCCCATAGGGTTATACTTACCACTCCAACAGTGGTCAAACTTCTGGGTCACTGCCCTTGGTACCATGTCTCCCTCCTTAAAAAAGTGCCCTTCCCAGACACCAAGTCCTGGACTTCCACCACACTGGGGCCCACCAAATTCAAAATCTCTTGTCAACCCACTACTTCTCCTACTACTCGTTAACCTCTTTTGAGTATCTAGTTCAACCTACAGGTGGTGTTTCTACATCCAGGTAACGTGGTACCAGGATGGCGCCACCCACTCTCAGTTTGTGGGTCAAGGTGATTGCCCTCCAACTGGCTGTAATTGGGCAGTCACTCTTAACATCACTGGATTTAGCCAAGTCCCAACTTCATCCACATGTGCAGCTATGCTATGCTTCCTATCAGACCAAACTATGGACTTTTGTAAACAATGGCCTAACACCTATGGTGGATGCCCCTATGGTTCATGTGAAAAATGCTTCCTAGATAAGCCTTGCTATGAGAACTGGGTGCATACCCAGTTAGGAACCCCTGGGATCCAAAATGGGCTTCTGGTGTCGATGGTAAACTTTATTCTTGGGGGTGGTCCAAGCTCCCCTCAGCTTCAATCAGAATCTGGAGATCTTATATACAGGTATTTCCTCAGATTCCTATAACCATCCAGAAATAGGAAAAAGAACTCCAACATTAACTCAACGCAGCTACCCATCCCAAAGCTGATCCCTTCTCATGGCTTGCTGTGGTACATTAAGGTCTTCAACTTCTTAATACATCCAGGGTCAACAATATCTCCAACTGCTTTCTTTGTGCAGGTTTGAATTGTATCCTCCTAACAGCGGTTCCTATTGGGGACCCCCTTAACACCTTACTAAAGCCTTAGGGAACCTCTTTCCCCACCTCTTGAGGGGCACCCCTTTTTTACAACTCATCAGGGAACTTTTCTTGTTGCTATACTTCCTCTACCTCAGTACCATGCAACCAAACTATACAGGTTTCTTCCCCAACATTTGCTCCCCCAGGATTCTTCTTCTGGTGTGCAATGACATCCTGACAAAGAATTTAAGTTCTAGTATGTCCTTCACCTTCTGTGTCCCCTCTACCTTAGTTCCTCAGCTGACACTATACAGTGAAGCTGAACTAACCTGGCTTAATCAAACTCCCCTTCCTAGAATGAAATGGGCCATTTTCCTACCAATGGTAGTCAGACTCTCCCTGGCCTCCTCAATTACTGCCTCCAGGCTGGGGGCAGGAGGACTTGGGTAGGCATTCACCACCACCAAGAAGCTAGAACAACAACTCCAAGAGGCAGTAGAGGCATCTGCTGCCTCCCTGGTCTCCCTACAAAGACAAATAACATCCATTGCCCAAGTTTCCTTGCAGAACTGCCGAGCATTAGACCTCCTGATGGCAGACAAAGGGGAACATGACTCTTCCTAAGAGAAGAATGTTGTTACTACATCAATGAAACCAGTCTGGTGGAGAAAAATGTTGAAACCCTCAGATGACTGAGTGAAAGACTTCAACAGTAGCAATTGGATGGTCCCCGGCCAGGATGACTAAACTCCACTCTTGCCACCTCGCTAGCCCCCATTCTCACTCCCATATTAGTGGTAGGACTCCTATTAATGATCACTCCATGTCTCCTCAGGTTTGCCTGCAACCAAATCAGTGAAGTTGCCTGAGTCACTGTCAACCAAATGTTCCTGCACTCCTACAGTCGCCTCCCCACTGACCCTACTTCTGAGCCCTTTCCCCACAATGCCTCCTAATAAGCAGGAAGTAGCCAGATGGACTTTGGCACCCTATATTATCAAAAAGGTTGTAATGTTAGGGCGATCTTAGGTGGCTGGATGGGGGCAGGGCATCAAGCAGCCCAAGGAACAGTGCAGTCTGTGAATGTGTGGAGGAACAACCAATCAGGCACTGACAGACAAACCCTAATGTTGTCTCACAATCACCTAATGGACAGCAGAGTCCCCAGCCAATCCCAGGAGGACATGAAGTCCTGAAGCTTTCCCCCATCAACCCCAGATTATAAAGGCACCACCCTGTGGAGCCCTGTTTGACTTCCCCTGCCCTCACCCTGGTGGATTGGTGAACCATGCCTGAGAGCCATCCCAAATAAAGTTCTTTTAATCATACCTGGCCTGTCTGTTCTCTGGTTACCATCATCTGATCAGGTTACTCATCTGATCTTACACCTTGTATCTCGTTATGATCAAAACACACTATTATTAAAGTACAGCAAATAATTGTAATGCTCAAAATTAAAAATGCCCAAAAATGTTTTTGAATTGTGAAGGGATTAATTTGGGAGAAAACCTGTTTCAATTTTGTCTGCAAAAGTATATTTTACAAGATTTCTGTAAACTATAGAGTGGTTAAAGTTTGAAAAACATTTTGTTACATCTGGAAAATTAGAAAAAAGTATTCAATGAATGAGCAATTAGTTTTAAGGATATTAAATATTATCCTCACCAGTTCCTTCAGTCCCATGAAATTAATTCTTGTTTTGCTTAATATTGAAAATAGCAGTTGCATGAAGCCACCACTTTTTTCATTACAGTTCTAAAAATTTTTACTCAACCTAATGGTATGATCTTAAATCTATCAGAAAACTTTCTTAGAGTACTTTTCAAAGTTTTTTGTTCTCTTTGAAGAAAAAGCATTTTCTTTTGGTTTATATTCTCTTGGAATCTTGTGATATGCTGACATCTTATTAGATTTTTAAAGTTTATAAACTATAATATTTATATTTTAAATATAATTTAAAGAAGAACTAATGAGACTTGTGAAGATTTGTCTATACTTTTTGTCATTGTTGTTCTATTGGAGAACAAACCTGGGACCTCAATGCATGATAAGCAAGCATTATACCACTGAGTTATATCCCCAGTCCTTCTCTATAAAACTTTAGCCAATTATTTGCAATAACACTAAGGGAGATTATATTAGCATATTAATTTTCTTAAGTTCGATTTCCATAATTACTTTAAAATGTAAATCTTGAAATATCAGATTCAAACATTTTATTTCAGATAGGCTCTAGTGCCTTTTAATACATGATCTTCAGAATAATTTAAGAAAATAATAGGTTTTTGAGTCTTAAATCCCAAGTAAACACACATTGAAACATTTTTGGAGCATCTGCTATAATATGAATAGCACTCATCTCAAAATTTTGTTTTGACATTCTCATAACAGTTAACACCAAACCCCTAATCCCTAAGACTTTCAGTTGGAGGTGAGAGGTAAAAGCCATTAATATTTCTGTATATTAGAGTTTAGCAACACCTTACATTCATGAAGAACCTTGGGAAGGAAGATAAAAAGCTATGAATAAAATGGAAATTTCAGAGATTGGCTCAGAGGAGAATTGCTTCCAAAAAGAAAGGACAGCAAAGCTCATGGAATAGCCAAACAGATTAATTAGTATTTTCACACAACATGTAGAAACTCTTCTCTCTATCCATTCTTTAGTTTCATTTATTTTGTTTTTCTCCTTTCAGTGCTCACAGGCAAGTAATTGGAAAGACAGGAAATGGTTTGCTTTTAAAGGTCTCTGTGTGAAAATCTGTATTTTTCAACTGTGTTTCTCTCCAGGGGTGTACATGAGGATACTATAGAGATCATCCTCTTAACAAACATCAGAGTACAGTGCTGATATAATAATTATTTTTGGTGTTAAGAAGACATAAAAAATCTGTTCATATATAAATACACAACCAGTGTAACTCCACATCGTGTTCAAACACAGGAATAGGATCCTAATTAGAATAAGTTATACTCTACATATGTATACTATGTCAAAGTACATTCTACTGTAATGTGTTTCTAAAAGGAACACATAAAACATCTATCAGGTGGATGATTAGATTATCAAGAAGATGTACTGATCTTTTTCCATTTTCCTATATATTTTAGACTATAAAATTAGTCCTCTGCCCACCATGCTCTTGCATGGCCTGGGGATATGCTGCACATGATATACAATAAGAAATCAATAGACATGTGTTGAATGAAATATCACCAAATGAGCTGGTATTTTCCGTTTTATCAAATGTCTACACTGTACCCATTTGTGGAACCATCTGGTTTCACATAACATTTACTTTAGAGATTATGTCCAGTCTTCTTTAATAACACATTCTGTGACCTGTTGCATTATTAATGAATTGAAATAGATTCATTTATTCCACAAGCATTCACGAATATATTTTATATAGAAAAAATATATGTTTGTGTGTATATTGTACAGGGGATTGAACCCAGGAGCATTTAAGCACTGAGCCACACCCCAGGCTTTTAAAAGATATTTTTAGAGACAGGGTCTCACTGAGTTGCTAAGTACCTCACTAAATTGCTGAGGCTGGCTTGGAACTCCTAATCCTCCTGTGTCAGCCCCCTGAGCTGCTGGGATTACAGGTGTGCACCACCATGCCTGATGAGAAAATATTATTTAAAGTTAACAAAATGTATTGCAGGCTGTAACAGTATTTAGATCATTTTGAGGAAGCCAACATAAAAGCAATCACCTTAATGATTGTCATTTATATAAATAATCAGTGGGGAGGAAGAAATTGCTTTTTTCCATGGATGGGAGAGCTTTTCAAAGAGACTTTGGTTAATATGTTACAGGATACAAATTATGAGGGATAGAATTTTCTTTTATTAAAAGGTAAAATCATGTGAAAGGACATAAAAGCAGAAATAACAAGCACATATAAAGAACTGCAAGAATTGTATGGATGGGGTTTAAGCTAATGACAAAAGAATTTCTTGAGTATAAATTTGAAAACTTCTAGTAAAATTTGAAATAAGCTGTGATAACTAGAGAATATTTTCTAAAGGATGTTCTCCTTCCTGCACATTCTAAGATTTAACTTGATTCAAATTACATGATAAAACCTTGTGTAGTTACATATTTGGAACACATTGGCTTATTCTCAGCTCTTCTTCTCCTTCTCCTTTCTTCTTCTTTTTTTGATGGAAACACTTCCACTGAGATACATGGAACATATTTCTCAGTCTTAAATAAACCAGTAACAACTTTATATCAATCAGATTTTGCATTTGCTATTTCTATTTGAGAATTCACACTCAAAATCAATTGAATAGCTATCAAATAAATTGTATTTACTTGTAGCAAATTCCTTAGTTTTCTTGGAATCTCTTCTTTTTCCTAAGTAATCTCTTCTTTTTCTGTTCCCAGTACTTTCCCTCTTCCTTCCCTCCTCCCTCATCCTGTTCACTTTACTGTACTCTACTGATCTTTCTGCTTTTTACTTATAGATCTTTTAATTATTGTGGATATATATGTGATGAGATTCACTGTGGTATATTCATATATATATATATATATATATATATAGGAAAGTTATGTCGAATTTATTTCATGGTCCTTCCCCGTCCCATTCCTCCTCCCTTCCCTTCATTACCCTTTGTCTGCTCCCCTGATCATCCCTTAATTTTTTTTTATCCTCTAACCCCTTATTTTGTATTAGCTTCTGAATATCAGAGAAAACATTTCACTTTTGACATTATGGGACTGGATTATTTTACTTGGCATTATAGACTCCAGTTTCATTCATTTACTGGCAAATACTACAAGTTTATTTTTCTTTATTGCTGAATAATACTCCATTATGTATACGTAACACATTTTCATTATCCATTCATCTGTTGATGTGCACTAAGTTTAGTGCAATAGCTTAGCTATTGTGAATTGTGCTGCTATAAACATCAATATGGCTGTATCACTGTGGAATGCTCTTATTTTTCTAAGACTTGATTGCAGACGTTAAACTGTTACGTTCAATGAAATTATTGAGAGATGATTTCTAGCCCCTGCAATTTTGATTTATTTCTACTGCTTAATTCAGGTTTGATTCTCCTTCAATTGACTATTATTTTACTCCAATTCATGACTATGCTGGTTTTCATTTTTATTTTTCTTTCCTTCTTCATGAAATATATTTCATTGAGAATGTTGTGTAGTGCAGGGTTAGTTGTCATTAATTCTTTTGGTTTCTGCTTATCATGGAAGGATTTTATTTCATCCTTAATCTTCAGGGATACTTTTGCTTGATATGGTAATCTTGGTTGGCTTCCATTTTCTTTTAGGGTTTGTTACATATTGTTCCAAACCACTCTGTCTTTTAGGGTGTGGCTTGCGAATTTAGTTGAAATCCAAATTATTTTACCTCTAATTGTCACCTGCAATTTTTGTCTTGCAGTTATTAAAATCCTATCCTTACTTTGTATAATAGGCATTTTTATTATAATGTTTTCTGTAGATGATCATTTTTAGATCTTGCCTATTTGGAGTCCTATATGGTTCTTGTATTTGGATTTCCATCTGTTTCCTAAGATTTGGAAATTTTTCTAATATTTCATTGAAAATGTTGCATATTACTTTACTTTGTATTTTGTAGGCTTCATTGACACCAATGAATCTTAAATTTGGTCCCATCTAAAAAGCTTTAATGAGTTCTTGCCTCTGTCTTCCAAATGACTGTTGGAAAAATGCTGATTGCTTTTGGTTAATTGTGGAGAAGTAATGCTTTGTTATTTTGTTTATTGTTGTGTTGTCATGATCTCTGACTTATGTGCACATACCAGCTGTCACTATGGAAGCTTGGGTACAAATTTGTTCTTTGTTCTGGATTGCCCTGATGCTGAGTACCATTAAGGATCTATGCCCTACTGGAAGAAACCAAAGATGGGAGACTTTGGTTCCCTAGTCAGGTGAGAGTTTCCAGCAGGAAGCACTCAAGAATAGATGTCTTTGATGACTTTCCTAAAATATTTCAGTGACTCCAGTGCTTAAAAGGGGAATGATAGGTAGCAGATAGACATAAGCAGTAAGAATATTAAGTGGATAATTATATAAATTGGGCCTATGTGATTAACCTTTACATTTTTTTCTCAAAGAAAGCAATTTATCCCCAAAGGGCAATTTACTGAAGGCAATTCTGGCTCTACTCTGGCTTAAATTGAAAGGATGTTACATTCCTTGACAAAGAGTGGGTTATATTTAGGGTTATTCTTTCAGGGAAGAGAAATTTAGCACTCCTTTCTGCCAATATGAACAATTATCATAAAGGGGAGGCTCTTGTGACCTTTATACAGACCAAAGTTTCTAAGACCCAGCAAAATAGGAAAATTCAAAGCACATGCCACCAACCACAAAATCTGTAATAAAACAAAAACTACCACCACCACAACAAAAGCAAGTTCCATGTTTCAACTAGAATTAGCCAGCATGAGCCAAGGTGACCAAGAGTTTCCTTTAGATTTTTAGCATATCATTTCGATCTCATTTTAAAAATAAATCATCCCACCATGGGTTTTGCTTTGGAACATGTTTGTAAGACCATGCATAGTACCAACTTAGAAATCTGGTACAATTTTAATGTCAGTCAGGAGTTAAGAATTGGTAGTTGGGTGAGACTCCTAACTTCCCTAAGACCCATAATAAAATTGGGACACAAAGGGAACATAATGCGGTTTTCTTTGAGATGACCCACCCTCTCCATTGAGGGCATCTTTCCTTTGTCCGCTAATAAACTTTGTAATACTTTTACTATATTTTTGTCTTACTTGAAATTATATCTTGTGAGAATACAAGTGCTGAGAGACATACCAAGACCCTCAGATTCCCAGGACCACCACCAGTAAAACCTCTAGCTTGTATTGAAGAGACTCTCCTTTTTCCAATGCAGTTTTTAGTATCATTGTTGAGAAATCAGATGAATATAGATGCATGGGTTTATATCTAGGATAACAAATTTATTCCATTGGTCTATACCTCTGTTTTTATGCAAAAACCATGCTGCCATCTGTTTCAGTTACTCTGACTCTGTAGTGTCTTAAAATCAAGTATTGTGATGACTCCATTCTTCTTGTTTTTGTTGAAGATTGCATTGGATTATAGAATTCTTTTGTGGCTTTCTAAGAATATTAAGATAATTTTCTAATTCTGTGAAGACACTTATTGGTATTTTCATGGTAATTCCATTGAATTTAAACCACTTTGGCACCATAGTCATTTAAACAGTATTAAGTTTTCCAATTGAAGGACATGGAAGTGCTTCCACTTTCATGTGTGTGCTATCAAAACACATTCATCAGTGTTTTTCGTGTTTTTACAAATATTTTTTAGTTGTAGATGGACACATACCTTTATTTTATTTACTTATTTCTATGCGGTGCTGTGAATTGAACCCAGTGCCTCACATATGCAAGGCAAGCACCCTACCACTGAGCTACAACCCCAGCCCATCATCAGTGTTTTCTAATTTTCATTTCAGGAATTTTTTACTTGGATGTTTATTTGTAAGCAGTTTGTTTTGCATATACTGTGAATTGGTTTTCTTTCATTATTCTTTCTCAGTCAATTTGTCCTTGATGTATAAAGAAGCTGCTTATTTTTAAAGTACATTGATTTTTTACTCAGCTTTATACTGAATTTTTATATTAATTCTAAATAGTATTTTGATGTTGTCTTTAGGTTTTTCTGTATGTATAATCATACCATCTGAACATATGATCACTGGACTGCTCTTACAAAAGATGCTGAAGGATGTCCTTACAGAGAGAAGCAAAGGAGGATAACTACCATTACAAAAGCATGTGAAAGTATAAATCACAGTAGAAGAGTGAAAACAAAAGAGAAATAGAAAAGAATAAAACATAATCAATATAGAAAACCATTTCACCACAAAGATGAACAAAAGAGGGAAGTAAAGAACAAAGAATGTGAGGATTAAGTCATTACTCATAAATAATAACCTGGTCATAATTTCCACTTTCTCTAGGGAGACCCTCCATTTCTCTATTGCAACACCTGTGCTCTATATTAAAGTGTGCCTGGCAAGTTTAGGTTACAGTCACTCTGCTGGATTAAGTTGGTTTTTTGAGGCATATCTGCCTTAGTGGATATTTCCTCTAAGCCAGTGCAGTGGAATGTCTATGGATTTTCAGACATGCAAATATGTAGTAATTTCTGACCCCTAGAACAGCAAAAATTCAGACAATAGCTAAGTTCTCAGGATGATTCCTGAATACAGCAGATTGGGGGCTTACTGGGACATCATGTGAGATAATATTTCAAATAAGGCTACTGTGTAGATTTCAGGCTAATTACTGAAGTTGGCTGCATGTCTGTGAGGGCTGTTAAACTTTCTGGTAGATAGGATTGCCGGTATCCATGCTGATTGTGTTCTGAGATTTTCCCTTTAAACCTTACTCCTGACAATAGAAGTTACTCATCAACCTTTTGGAACTTGTGTGGTCAATGCTGGGACCTATTGCTCCTCTTCCTATTCTGTCAATCCTGGTATGTGAATATTGAGTGTAAATGGATAAATGAGTAATTAAAAGATATAGAGTGACTAAATGTATTTAAAGATAAGGCACGATTTATTGCATATAAGAAACTTACTTTATTAGTAAAGTAGCACTGATTAAAAGTGAAAGGATGGAAGATTATATTCCAGGAAAAAGGAGACTGAAAGACAGTATGTGTAACTATTCTTGCCTCTGACAAAATAGAAATTGGAAAAAAAATATAAAAGGACACAAAAAGTCAATATATAATGACCAAGGATTGATGAAACAAGAAGGTATAATGATTGTATTTTATATGAACCTAACATTGGTGTGCATGATCCTTTGCCTAAATTTATTTTTGTTTTATTTGTTCTTTTTAGTTATACATGACAGTAAAATATATTTTGGCATGTTACACATATATACAGCATGAATTATTCTGTTTAAGATCCCGCTCTTGTGGTTGTACATGATGTGAAGTTACCCTGGTTATGTTTTCAAATACAAGGCTAGGAAAGTTATGTCTGATTAATTCTACTGTCACTCATATTCTCCTCTCCCGTCTTTCCTTCATTTCTCTTTGTCTAATCCAATTGATATCTATTATTCCCCACCCCAATCTCCCTTGTTTTGGGTTAGCATCCACTATTCAGAAAGAATATTCTGCATTTGATTTTTGGGATTGGCTTATTTCACATAGAATGATAGTCTTACGTTCAATCCATTTACTGGCAAATGCCATGATTTTATTCTTCTTTATGTCTGAGCAATATTCCATTGCATATACATACCACATTTTCTTCATTCATTCATCTGCTGAAGGACACCTTGGTTATTTCCATAGCTTGGCTATTGTGAGTTGAGCTTCTATAAACATTGATGTGACTGTGTCACTGTAGTGTGATGTTTTTAAGTCCTCTGGGTATAAACCAAGGAGTGGGAAAACTGTGTCAAATGGTGGTCCCATTCCAAGTTTTCTGAGGAATCTGCATAATGGTTTCCAGAGTGGTTGCACCAATTTGCAGTCCCACCAACAATGTATGAGAGTGGCTTTCTCACCATATCCTCACCAATATTTGTTGTTATTTGTATTCATGATTGTTGCCATTATGACTGGAGTGAGATGGAATCTCAGTGTAGTTTTAATTTACATTTCTCTAATTGCTAGACATGTTCAATTTTTTTCATATATTTCTTTTTTTATAATTTATTTATTTTGATTCATTGTAAACAACTGGGGTACAACTTGTTTCTCTGGTTGTACATGAAGTAGAGTCACATGATTTGTGTAACCATACATGTACATAGGGTAATGATGTTTGTCTCATTTTGTTATTTTCCTTCCCCACACCCCTCCCACCCTTCTTTTTCCTCTATATAATCCATCCTTCCTCCATTCTTGCCTCCCTCCCACCCCCCATTATGTATCACCATCTGCTTATCAGAGAAATCATTCAGTCTTTGGTTTTTTGGGATTGGCTTACCTCACTTAGCATGATATTCTCCAACTGGATCCACTTACCTGCAAATGCCATAATTTTATTCTTCTTTATAGCTGAATAATATTCCAATGTATATATATACCACAGTTTCTTTATCCATTCATCAATTGAAGGACATCTATGTTGGTTCCACAATCTAGCAATTGTGAATTGAGAAGCTATGAACATTAATGTGGTTTCATCACTGTAGTATGCTGACTTTAAGTCCTCTGAGTATAGACCAAGGAGTGGGAAAGCTGGGTCAAATGGTGGTTCATTCCAAGTTTTCTAAGGAATCTCCACACTGCTTTCCAGAGTGGCTGCACTAATTTGCAGCTCCACCAGCAATGTATGAGTGTGTCTTTTTCCCACATCCTCACCAACACCTATTGTTCTTGTATTCTTGACAATCACCATTCTAATTGGGGTGAGATAAAATCTTAGCTTACTTTTGATTTGCATTTCTCTTATTACAAGAGATATTGAACATTTTTTCATATATCTACTGATTGGTTGCAGAACTTCTGTAAAGTGTCATTTCATTTCCTTATCCCATTTGTTGATTGGGTTATTTATATTCTTGGTGTAAGATTTTTTTTAGTTCTTTACAGATTCTGGAGATGAGTGCTCTATCTGAAGTATGTGGAGGCAAAGATTTTCTCCCACTCTGTAGGCTCTCTCTTCACATTGCTGATAGTTTCCTTTGCTGAGAGAAAGTTTTTAGTTTGAATGTATCCCAATCATTGATTCCTGCTTTTATTTCTTGTGCATTGGGAGTCATATTAAGGAAGTCTTATCATAAACCAACATGAGGAAGATTTGGACCTACTTTTTCTTCTATAAGATGCAGGGTCTCTGGTCTGATTCCAAGGTCCTTGATCCATTTTGAGTTGAGTTTTGTGCAGGTTGAGAGATAGGGGTAAAGTTTCATTCTGCTGAATATGGATTTCCAGTTTACCCAGAACCATTTGTTGAAGAGACTATCTTTTCTCCATTATATGTTTTTGGCACCTTTGTCTCATATGAGGTGACTGTATTTATGTGGGTTCATCTCTTTGTCCTCTATTCTGTACCACTGATCTACCTTGTTCTATTTTGGTGCCAATACCATGCAGTTTTTGTTACTATTGCTCTGTAGTATAGTTGACGTTCTGGTATTGTGATATCCCCTGCTTCACTCTTCCTGCTAAGGATTGCTTTAGCTATTCTGGGTCTCTTATTCTTTCAAATGAAGTTCATGATTGCTTGCTCTATTTCTATGAGGTATGTCATTGGGATTTTAATTGGAATAACATTGAATTTGTATAGCACTTTTGGTAGTATGGCCATTTTGACAATATTAATTCTGCCTATCCAAGAACATGGGAGATCTTCCCATCTTCTAAGGTTTTCTTTCATTTCTTTCTTTAGTGATCTCTAGTTCTCATTGTAGAGGTCTTTCACCTCTTTTGTTAGATTGATTTCCAAGTATTTTATTTTATTTTTTTGAGGCTACTGTGAATGGGGTAGTTTTCCTAAACTCTCTTTCAGAAGATTCATCATTATGAATAAAAATACATTAGATTTATGGGCATTGATTTTATATCCTGCTACTTTACTGAATTCATTTATGGGTTCTAGAAGTTTTCTGGTGGAATTTTTCAGCTCCTCTAAATATAGAATCATGTCTTTGGCAAATAGGGATAGTTTAAGTTCTTCTTTTCCTATTCCTATCCCTTTAATTTCTTTGGTCTGTCTAATTGCTCTGGCTAGAGTTTCAAGGATGATGTTGAATAGAAATGGTGACAGAGGACATCCCTGCCTTGTTCCAGTTTTTAGGGGGAATAATTTCAGTTTTTCTCCATTTAAAATGATATTGGCCGTAGGCTTAGCATAGATAGCCTTTAAAATGTTGAGGAATGTTCCTACTATCCCTATTTTTCTAGAGTTTTGAGCATGAAGGGGTACTGTATTTTATCAAATGCTTTTTCTGCATCTATTGAAATAATCATGTGATTCTTAACTTTAAGTCTGTTGATATGGTGAATTACGTTTATTGATTTCTGGATGTTGAACTAATCTTGCATCTCTGGGATAAAACCCACTTGATTGTGGTACACTATCTTTTTAATATATAATTTTTGTATGTGATTTGCTTAAATTTTGTTGAGAATTTTTGCATATATGTTTATTATGATATTGGTCTGAAATTTTCTTTCCTCAATGTGTCTCTGTCTGGTTTTGGTATCATGGTGATATTAACTTCATAGAATGAGTTTTGAAGGGTCCCTCCTCTTCTATTTCATGGAATACTTTGAAGAGTATTGGAACAAGCTGTTCTTTAAAGGTTTTGTAGAACTCACCTGAGAACCCATCTGGTCCCGGACTTTTTTTGTTGGTAGGCTTTTGATGACTTCTTCTATTTCATTGCTTGAAAATTACATTATCTATTTAAATTGTGAATATCCTTCTGACTCAATTTGGGTGAATCATATGTCTCTAGAAACCTGCTGATGTCTTTGAGATTTTCTATTTTTGTTAGAGTATAGATTTTCAAAATAGCTTCCAATTATGTTTTGTATTTCAATAGTGTCTGTTGTGATATTTCCTTTTTCAACCTGAATTTTAGTAATTTGAGTTTTCTCTCTCCTCTTTGTTAGTGTGGCTAAGGGTTTATTAATTTTGTTTTTTCAGAGAACCACCTTTTTATTTTGTCAATTTGTTTGATTGTTTCCTTTGTTTCATTTTCATTGATTTCAGCTCTGATTTTAACTATTTCCTGTCTTCTACTACTTTTGAGTTTGCTCTGTTCTTTTTCTAAGGCTTTTAGCAGTAGTGTTAGGTAACTTTTTTGTTGATTTTTTTTCTTTTATCAAATGTGCTCCATGAAATAAATTTTCCTTTAAGTACTTCTTTCATAGTGTCCCAGAGATTTTGATATGCTATATCTTTGTTCTTGTTTACCTCTAAAATTTTTTTTTATCTCCCCCGATGTCTTCTGTTATCCATGCATCATTCAATAGTGTAATATTTAATCTCCAGGTGTTGGAGTAGTTTCTGTTTTTTTATTTTGTCATTGATTTCTAATTGAATTCCATTATGATCCAATAGATATAAGGTAGAATCTTGGTCTTTTTATATTTTCTAAGAGTAGCTTTGTGGCATAACATATGGTCTATTTTAGAGAAGGATTCATGTGCTGCTGAGAAGAAAGTGTATTTGCTCATTGATGGATGGAATATCCTATATGTGTCTGTTAAGTCTAAATTATTGATTGTGTTATTGAGATCTATGATTTCTTTGTTCAATTTTTGTTTGGAAGATCTGTCCAGTGGTGACAGCGGTGTGTTAAAGTTACTTAGTATTATTGTGTTGTGGTCTATTTGATTTCTGGAATGGAGAAGAATTTTTATGACATACATGGATGGGTCATTGTTTGTGGTAGAAATATTTCTGATATGTGTTGCTGATTTATGCTTCCCTTAAGCAGCATGAAATGGCTCACTTTGGCTTGAAGCCCACTTTATCTGAAATGAGGATGGATACTCCAGCTTTTTTGTTGAGTCCATGTACATGGTATGTTTTTTCCCATCCTTTCACCTTTAGTCTATGGGTTATCTTTTTCTATGAGATGAGTCTCTTGCAGGCAGCATATTGTTGGGTCTTTCTTTTTAATCCAGTCTGCCAGTCTATGTCTTTTGATGAATTCACCTCATTAACATTCAGGGTTATAATTGTGATATGATTTGTATTCCTGGTCATTTGGGTCACTTTTGTTTATTAACATGACTTGGTTTCTCCTTTATTTGGCTAGTATATTAGGGTAGTTTCTCCCTGTGCTGATTTACATTGCTGTTTTTCATGTCTTCCTCATGGAATATTTTGCTGAGAATCTTCTGTAATGCTGGCTTTCTTTTTGTAAATTCTTTTAGCTTTTGTTTATCATGGAAGGATTTTATTTCATCGTCAAATATGCAGGTACATTTTGCTGGTATAAGATTCTTGGTTCTCATCCATTTTCTTTCAGAGCTTGAAAAATGCTGTTCCAGACCCTTCTAGCTTTTAGGGTCTGGGTTGAGAAATCTGCTGATATCCACATTGCTTTCCCCCTGAATATAGTTTGATTTTTTTCTCTCACAGCCTTTAAAATTCTATCTTTATTTTACATGTTAGGTATTTTAATTATAATGTACCTTGGTGTGGGTCTGTTGTAATTTTGTATATTTGGAGTCCTCTTGTATTTGATTTTCCATTTCACGCTTCAGATTTGAGAAATTTTCTGATATTAGTTCATTGAATAGATTGTTCATTCCTTTGGTTTGTATCTCTGTGCCTTCCTTAATCCCAATAATTCTTAAATTTGGCCTTTTCATGATATCCCATAATTCTTGTAGATTCTGTTCATGATTTCTTACCATCTTCTCCGTTTTGTCAACCTTGTTTTTAAGATTAAACATTCATTGTTTTCATTGTTCATTGTTTGAGGTTCATTTTTTGTGTTCATTCTTTGAGGTTCTATCTTCCAGGTATTATCCTATTGATTATGCTTTCTATGGAGGTTTTGATTTGGTTTATTGTTTCCTTCAATAATTTATTTTTGTTTTCAGAATCTCTATCTCTTTATTGAAATGCTCCTTTGCTTCCTGCATTTAGTCTCTTATCTCATCATTTGCTTCTGTGATCATTTTAAGTATGTATATTCTGAACTCCCTTTCAGACATTTCTTCTGCCATGCTGTCATTGGATTTTATTGATGTAGCTTCTAGTTTTGTTTGGGACACTTACTTCCCTTGTTTTCTCATAATTCTCATGTGTCTTCCCCCTCCTAGTCTTCAGTGGCCTGAAGTCTTGGAGGAACTTGATAATGCTGTGACCCAAAAAGTATGCTGCCCCTTTAGGGATTGTGGACTCCAGGTGGGGTATAATCCCTGCTGGTGGGCAGAGGCACCTCCATGTGTTGACAGATGGTCAGCCACAGGGGTACTAGACTCTGGACTGGGGCCCGGCTGCTCTAGTTCCAGCTCTCTGGGACTGGCCTACTTCCCAGGCAGGGTAGTCTTGCCTGGCACTCAACTTTATTTTAAAGTCTATATATTTTGTCTTCATTGCCTGAGCCTCTCTTCCAGGTGGCCCAACTGTTAGTGATACTTTCCAATGAATTTTTTATTTCATTTATTGATTCAAGGATTTCTGGTGTTTTTTTTTTTCAGATTCTCTATCTCCTTATTGAAGCGATCTTTTGTTATCTGTGTTTGCTTCCTTATATCATCCTTTACCTCACAGATTAGTTTAACTACGAACATTCTAAATTCGTTGTCTGACGTTTCTTCCACTATAGTGTTGATGGATTCTGTTTTTGATGCATTTTGCTTTGTTTGAGGAGATTTGTTCCCTTAGTTTTTTATGCTGTTTTTATGTCTACCCATCTAACAGTTGATTTTGAGGTAGTAGGTTTTCTACCTTGTGGAATTATAGTGTCCTTGAAGGTTTCCAGTACCTCACAGTTTAGGGAGATACAGAGAGTCAAAACTAGTGTAAACAATTTACAACATTTAACCAAATAGGTCTTTCAATGAAATCTACAATGTTGATAGTTACAATACTCAGAAGTGATATGATAAGTTATTGCCCTTGGTAAAATCAGTAAGTTTACCTAAAGGCTTACAATTTCACATGACGACCAGGGATATAATAGAAGTGATGTAGAATGTGATGATTATGAGGGAGGTGGAGCAAAAATAGATGTGAAAAATTAAAGAGTGGAAGAGAGAATGATAGAGGTTCACTTAGCAGAGGAAGAAAAAGAGAGTAAAAGGAAACTGATAAGTGAGAGAAAAAAATTACAAAAATGAAAATAGAATAAAAAATAGATTAAGTTTTTAAAAAATTAAAAGATAAAAGCAAAAATGAAATATACAGAAAAGAAATAAAAGTTTACAAGAAAAAAATACATATATACTAATCCAACATCTTAGTCTTCAAAATATTAAGCCATGAAAAATAACTGCTTTCAAATAAAATCATAGAAATGAGAAAAATATAAGGTTATATGAATATGTATGAATATCCTGTTAAAGACAGAGTTCTTTAAGAGAAAAAGAAGAAGAAATGGGGCAGTAGAAAACAGTTTGTATATTCAAGATGTGAGATGCAGAGATGACATAGAATGTGTTTTTAAAAGGTGAGAACAAAAAACAAATCAAAAAACAGTTGAAAATAGAAGTAAAAGAGTTAAAGGAAGAGTGAGAGAAAGAGCAGTGGAGTTTGGCTATTTTTCAAGAAAAAAGAGAAGTGGAAAATAAAAGGAAGACACTTGTGAAAGAGTCAATAGGAAGTCAATCCCAAATATACTAATGAAAGACCTAATCTTCCAAAAAAATTTAAAAAATTATAAAATATGGAGCATGAAAAAAGGAAAAAAAACTACCTGAAAAAACTGCTGAAGGCTAAGAAAACAACAGAAATAAATATATATGTGTACAAATGCACAAATGTCCATCATTCAAGAACAAATCAAAACATAAAAGCTAAAACAAAATAGCAAAATAGTACACTTCCTTCCCACCCCCAACTGTCTGGGCCAAACTCCCTTTCTTTACTTCAGCTACCCTTCTCAGAAGGATGCTGTGAGGAGCTGTGGAAGATGCTTGGCAGCTAGATTTCCTGAGTGTTTTCTTTGGGATCTGTGGAATGAGTTGCTACAAGTGAAGCTCCCAAGGGTGGGGATTTGGTCTGTTATTTCCCCAGGTGATTTTTTTTAATGAGGGAAGGATTTCAGGTGTTAATGAATCAACCTGCTTCTAGGACTGTATTCCACTACTCTCCACAGGGCTCCACCCATGGGAAGAGGGAGTCCTCTTTCATGGGTTCTGTATTTTGGGGATGCTGAGGGGTTTTTTTGTTTGTTTTGGCTTCTCAAGGGGAGTTTCTGAACATGGAGCTCAGTCACTTTACCCCATTCAGTTTCTTAACTGCAGGTTCAATGGGGGTGGGCACATAGGCTTTCTCTGGTCTCTGTGATCTGTATTACCCCCAGACAAAACTGTTTTGGAGCACTAAGCTCTGTCTCTGTACTCTGTTGTTTCCCTATGCTGCTTTTCGTGCTCACTCCTGATTGATTGGAGTGGGGGAGGAGGCACAGCTTTCTTTGGTCTCTCTGATCTGTATTTCCCCCAGGCAAAATGGTCTCCATGCCAGAAAATCTCCATGCCACAGATTCTTCTGATTTGCTAGGCTTACTTTAGATCTTGCAGTTGGTGTCTGCCTGATTCATGTGTTGGTTTTAGCCTGGAGTTCACAGATCTAAGCTCCTGGTCTAAGTTCATGTCACTTTTCATGGAGGTATTTAAATCTATGTTCCCTGTACATGGCTGGCAGACTGTGACATCTGTGTACAAGTTTATTTACTGAATAACCTCTGAGTTTGGCCAGGGTGGGCTGCCCTCTGTTCCTGGGGTTTCCCACACCAAGGTATTCCAGCATTTACCCCACCAATCTTCCAGAAACTGGGTTAGCTCTAAAAAGCTAACCTTTTTTCCCCCACCCCCAATTCCCTCCTGCAGCTCAGCTCCAATTCTATTCTTTAGCCTTGTCTGATGTACCACAACTTTTCCAGCATTCAAGGCTTTCTGTCTGATATTGAGTATTAATGGAGTGTTTTTTCCTTTCACTCCCCTCCAGGAGAATTAGTTTACTTGCTGAGACCCCAGTCACAGAGCTGTGAGAACTGCCACTTCCTGCTAGTCCACCATCTTTTTTTGAAGTTCCTGATTCTAAAACAAACAGATATATCAGTCATACAAAGTTCCAGTATCTCTCTTAGTCATTCCCATGTTGTTCCACCATCACTCACTTCAACACGTACTTATATACCTGTTACTTTGGTTTTCTTTGTTGAGGAGGAGTTACCTCTATTAAGCCATTCTGAATCCCACCTGAATGTATCTTGTCTTTCAATTAATTTTTACAATCTTTTTGTTTGCTTGGAGAATTTAATTCCCTGTTATTTCTTCTTGTCTAGTTTGGGTTTCAGAATGATACTAGCCTCATAGAAATGAGTTTGAAAGTGTTCCCTCCTTTTCCATTTTGTGCAATAATTTTAGTAAGTTTGGCATTAATTCTTCTTGAAAGGCTTTTTTTTTTATTGTAAACAAATGGGATACATGTTGTTTCTCTGTTTGTACATGGCGTAAAGGCATACCATTTGTGTAATCATAAATTTACATAGAGCAATGTTGTTTGATTCATTCTGTTATTTTTTTCCCTTCCCCCCACCCCTCCCACCCCTCTTTACCCTCTATACAGTAGTTCCTTCCTCCATACTTGCCCCCCTCCCTAACCCTAACTCTAACCCTTCCCTCCCTCCCATTATGTGTCAACCTCCACTTATTAGCGATATCATTCGTCCTTTGGCTTTTTGAGATTGGCTTATCTCACTTAGCATGATATTCTCCAATTTCATCCATTTGCCTGCAAATGTCATAATTTTATCATTCTTTATGGCTGAGTAATATTCCATAGTATATATATACCACATTTTCTTTATCCACTCATCAATTGAAGGGCATCTAGGTTGGTTCCACAGTCTGGCTATTGTGAATTGAGCAGCTATGAACATTGATGTGGCTGTATTTCTGTAGTATGCAGATTTTAAGTCCTTTGGGTATAGGCCAAGGAGTGGGATAGCTGGGTCAAATGGTGGTTCCATTCCAAGTTTTCTAAGGAATCTCCACACTGCTTTCCATAGTGGCTGCACTAATTTGCAGTCCCACCAGCAGTGTATGAGTGTACCTTTCTCCCCACATCCTCGCCAACACCTGTTGTTGCTCGTATTCTTGATAATCGCCATTCTAATTGGGGTGAGATGGAATCTTAGGGTGGTTTTGATTTGCATTTCTCTTATTACTAGAGATGTTGAACATTTTTCCATATGTTTGTTGATTGCTTGTAGATCTTCTTCTGTGAAGTGTCTATTCATTTCCTTAGCCCATTTGTTGACTGGACTGTTTGAATTCTTGGAGTAGAGTTTTTTGAGTTCTTTATAGATTCTGGAGATTAGTGCTCTATCTGAAGTATGATTGGCAAAGATATTCTCCCACTCTGTAGGCTCTTTCTTCGCATTGCTGATAGTTTCCTTTGCTGAGAGAAAGCTTTTTAGTTTGAATCTATCCCAGTGGTTGATTCTAGCTTTTATTTCTTGTGCTATGGGAGTCCTGTTAAGGAAGTCTGGTCCTAGACCAACAAGGTGAAGATTTGGACCTACTTTTTCTTCTATAATCTGCAGGGTCTCTGGTCTGATTCCGAGGTCCTTAATCCATTTTGAGTTTAGTTTCGTGCATGGTGAGAGATATGGGTTTAGTTTCATTCTGTTGCATATGGATTTCCAATTCTCCCAGCACCATTTGTTGAAGAGGCTATCTTTTCTCCATTGCATATTTTTGGCCCCTTTGTCTAGTATGAGAAAATTGTATTTATTTGGGTTTGTGTCCGTGTCCTCTATTCTGTACCATTGATCTACCTTTCTATTTTGGTACCAATACCATGCCGTTTTTGTTACTATTGCTTTGTAGTAGAGTTGAAGATCTGGTATTGCAATACCCCCTGTTTCACTCTTCCTGCTAAGTATTGCTTTAGCTATTCTGGGTTTCTTATTCTTCCAGATGAATTTCATAATTGCCTGCTCTATTTCTGTAAATTGGAATTGCATTGAATTTGTATAGCACTTTAGGTAGTATGGCCATTTTGACAATATTAATTCTTCCTATCCAAGAACATGGAAGTTCTTTCCATCTTCTAAGGTGTTCTTTAATTTCTTTCTTTAGTGTTGTATAGTTCTCATTGTAGAGGTCTTTCACCTCTTTTGTGAGATTGATTCCCAAGTATTTTACTTTTTTCGAGGCTATTGTGAATGGGGTAGTTTTCCTAATTTCTCTTTCTGAAGATTCATCACTTATGTATAAAAATGTGTTGGATTTATGGGCATTGATCTTGTAACCTGCTACTTTACTGAAATCACTTATGAGTTCTAAGAGTTTTCTGGTGGAATTTCCAGGTTCCTCTAAATATATAATCATGTCATCAGCGAACAGGGATAGTTTGAGTTCTTCTTTTCCAATTCGTATCCCTTTAATTTCTTTGGTTTGTCTAATTGCTCTGGCCAGAGTCTCAAGAACGATGCTGAATAGAAGTGGTGAAAGAGGGCATCCCTGCCTTGTTCCAGTTTTTAGGGGGAATGCTTTCAGTTTTTCACCATTTAGAATGATATTAGCCATGGGCTTAGCATAAATGGCCTTTACAATATTAAGGAATGTTCCCACTATCCCTATTTTTTCTAGTGTTTTGAGCATGAAGGGGTGCTGTATTTTATCAAATGCTTTTTCTGCATCTATTGAAATAATCATGTGATTCTTGACTTTAAGTCTATTAATATGGTGAATTACGTTTATTGATTTCCTGATGTTGAACCAACCTTGCATCCCTGGGATGAAACCCACTTGATCATGGTGCACTATCTTTTTAATATGTTTTTGTATGCGATTTGCTAAAATTTTGTTGAGAATTTTTGCGTCGATGTTCATTAAGGATATTGGTCTGAAATTTTCTTTCCTTGATGAGTCTCTGTCTGGTTTAGGTATGAGTGTGATATTGGCTTCATAGAATGAGTTTGGGAGGGTTCCCTCCTCTTCTATTTTATGGAATACTTTGAGAAGTATTGGAATGAGCTCTTCCTTAAAGGTTTTGTAGAACTCGGCTGAGAACCCATCTGGTCCCGGACTTTTCTTTGTTGGTAGGCTTTTGATGACTTCTTCTATTTCAGTACTTGAAATTGGTCTATTTAAATTGTTTATGTCCTCCTCATTCAGTTTAGGCAATTCATATGTCTCTAGAAACCTGTTGATGTCTTCGAAATTTTCTATTTTGTTGGAGTATAGATTTTCAAAATAGCTTCTAATTATGTTTTGTATTTCCATCCTGTCTGTTGTGATATTTCCTTGTTCATTCCGAATTTTAGTGATTTGGGTTTTCTCTCGTCTTCTCTTTGTTAGTGTGGCTAAAGGTTTATCAATTTTGTTTATTTTTTCGAAGAACCAACTATTTATTTTGTCAATTTTTTGTATTGTTTCTTTTGTTTCAATTTCATTGATTTCAGCTCTGAGTTTAACTATTTCCTGTCTTCTACTACTTTTGGTGCTGTTCTGTTCTTCTTTTTCTAAGGCTTTGAGCTGTAGTGTTAGGTTGTTTATTTGTTGAGTTTTACTTCTTTTATTAAATGCGCTCCATGAAATAAATTTCCCTCTAAGTACTGCTTTCATAGTGTCCCAGAGATTTTGATATGATGTTTCTTTGTTCTCATTTACCTCTAAGAATTTTTTAATTTCCTTCCTAATATCTTCTGTTATCCATTCATCATATAATAGCATATTGTTTAATCTCCAGATGTTGGAATAGTTTCTGTGTTTTACTCTTTCATTTATTTCTAACTTCAATCCATTATGATCTGATAGAATACATGCTAGTGTCTCTATCTTCTTGTATTTGCTAACATTAGCTTTGTGGCATAATATATGGTCTATTTTAGAGAAGGATCCATGTGCTGCTGAGAAGAAAGTGTATTCACTCTTGGTTGGATGGAATATTCTATAAATGTCCGTTAAGTCTAAATTATTGATTGTGTTATTGAGATCTATGGTTTCTTTGTTCAATTTTTGTCTGGAAGATCTGTCCAGTGGTGAGAGCGGCGTGTTAAAATCACCTAGTATTATTGTGTTGTGGTCTATTTGGTTTCTGAAATTGAGAAGGATTTGTTTGACATACATAGATGAGCCACTGTTTGGGGCATAGATGTTTATGATTGTTATATCTTGCTGATTTATGCTTCCCTTAAGCAGTATGAAATGACCTTCTTTATCCCTTCTGACTAACTTTGGCTTGAAGTCCACATTATCGGAAATGAGGATGGATACTCCAGCTTTTTTGCTGAGTCCATGTGCATGGTATGTTTTTCCCCATCCTTTCACCTTTAATCTATGGGTATCTTTTTCTATGAGGTGAGTCTCTTGCAGGCAACATATTGTTGGATCTTTCTTTTTAATCCAGTCTGCCAGTCTATGTCTTTTGATTGATGAATTCAGGCCATTAACATTCAGGGTTATTATAGAGAAAAGATTTGGTTTCCCGGTCATTTGGTTCATTTTTAAAATTTTGTTTATTTATTTGTTTGACACAACTTGTTTCCTCCTTTATTTGACAATTCCTTTAGGATAATTCCTCCCTTTGCTGATTTGCTTCTTTGTTTTTCATCTCTTCCTCATGGAATATTTTGTTGAGAATGTTCTGTAATGCTGGCTTTCTTTTTGTAAATTCTTTTAGCTTTTGTTTATCATGGAAGGATTTTATTTCATCGTCAAATTTGAAGGTAAGTTTTGCTGGGTATAAGATTCTTGGTTGGCATCCATTTTCTTTCAGGGCTTGAAAAATGTTGTTCCAGGACCTTCTAGCTTTTAGGGTCTGGATTGAAAAATCTGCTGATATGCGTATTGGTTTCCCCCTGAATGTAATTTGGTTCTTTTCTCTCACAGCCTTTAAAATTCTGTCTTTATTTTGTATGTTAGGTATTTTCATTATAATGTGCCTTGGTGTGGGTCTGTTGTAATTTTGTGTATTTGGAGTCCTGTAAGCCTCTTGAACTTGATTTTCCATTTCATTCTTCAGATTTGGGAAATTTTCTGATATTATTTCATTGAATAGGTTGTTCATTCCTTTGGCTTGTTTCTCTAGGCCTTCCTCAATCCCAATAATTCTTAAATTTGGCCTTTTCATGATATCCCATAGTTCTTGTAGATTCTGTTCATGATTTCTTACCATCTTCTCTGTTTGTTCAGCTTTGTTTTCAAGGTTAAATATTTTGTCTTCAATGTCTGAGGTTCTGTCTTCCAGGTGTTCTATCCTATTGGATATGTTTTCTATGGAGTTCTTAATTTGGTTTATTGTTTCCTTCATGTCAAGGATTTCTGTTTGGTTTTTTTTCAATATCTCTAACTCTTTATTGAAATGATCTTTTGCTTCCTGTATTTGCTCTTTTAACTGTCGATTGGTGCGATCAATCAATGCTTGCATTTGCCCTTTCATCTCATCATTCAATGCTTGCATTTGCTCTTTCATCTCCTCGTTTGCTTCTCTGATCATTTTAATTATGTACATTCTGAACTCCTTTTCTGTCATTTCTTCTGCCATGCTGTCATTGGGTTTTATTGATGTAACATCTAGATTTGTTTGCAGCATTTTCTTTCCTTGTTTTCTCATGTTGTTCAGATATCAGTGGACCGCTGAGATGTTGCAGATTTCCTCTGTTGATTTACAATGACCCTGAAGATTTCTATATATATCCCCTCTTAGCCTTCAGTAGGCTGAAGTCTTGGAGGAGGTTGATAATGCGGTGCTCCACAAGGAAGCTGCCTCTCTAAGAGTGGTGGCCTCCAGGTGGGGTATATTCCCTGCTAGTGGGCAGAGGTGCCTCCACTTGTTGACCAATGGTCATCCAAAGGGGACCTAGGCTGTGGGCTGAGGCAAGGCCTGTTTGGGCCTAAGTCTCTGGTTTTACCGTCCTTGTGGGAAACCTCACCCAGCAGGGAAGACTCACCCGGTGGGGAGGTCTCGCTGGTCAGTTTCCTCCTAGAGGTTCCCCTCAATTTACAGCTACTGCCTGGGCTGGGCTGCCTTCCTCTGCAAAGTTTCCAGGGGCCCGGCCCTACCTCCTGGGCCTGGGAGCCTCACCCTTCGCAGATGAATCTCCTTAGGCTGCCCCTCCTCAGAGAATTTGCCCATAGGCCTGGAACCTTCGCTCCGCCCTAAGCCTGTCTCTGTGCGGCTCTTCCACCCAGAAGCCTCCTAGATCCTGGGACCCTGTTCTGCACCTAATCGCCTGGCTGCGTGGCCCCTCCTCTGAGCAGCCACCTGTGGCCTCGAACAATCGCTCTGAGTCCCAGAGACCCGCCACAGGCCTCTTCCTCCAGACAGCCGCCCAGTATGCCGGTGCGGTCACTAGGAGTCCAAGAAACTCACTGCGTGCCTCCTCCTCCCACCAACCACCCGTAGCCCGGGGCAATCAATCACTCCGAGTCGAAGTGACCCTGCCCGTTCCTCCTCCTTCTCCAGCTAACCCCCCGGGTGTTCAGGAGCAGTCCCTCTGAGTGGCTCTGAATCCACGTGACCCGCTGCACGGGTCCTCTGGGCAACCGCCCGGAGCTCTGGTGTGGTCCCTCAAGACCAAGCGTCCCACCACGCTTCTCCTCCAGGCAGCCCCCCTGTGTTCAGGAGCTGTCACTTTAAGACCAAACAACTCACCACTCGCCTTCTCCTCTGAGCAGCCGCCTGGAGCGCTAATGCAGTCACTGCGAGTCCAAAGGACCCGCCGCCCTCCTTCTCCTCCTTCTCCTACTCCTCCGGGCAGGCCCCGAATCCAAGCGGCCGCTCCTCTTCCTCCTTGTCCTCAGGGCAGGCCCCGGTGTTCAGAAGCGTCGTTCTGATTCCAAACAGCTCGCCGCGCGGCTTCTCCTCTGGCAACCGCCTGCAGCTCTGGCGCAGTCTCTCCGAATCCAAGTGGCCACGCTCCTCTCCTCCTCCTCCTTGAAAGGCTTGATAGAACTCAACTGAGAATCCATCAGGTCCTGGATTTGTCTTTGGTCATAGGCTTTTCATGGCTTCTTCAATTTCATTACTAGAAATTGATCTGTTTAAGTTTTCTATATTCCCCTGGCTCAATTTGGGTAGGTGGTATGTTTCCAGTGAATCATCAGTATCTTCAAGATTTTTACTGGAGTGTAAGTTTTCCAAGTAGTTTTCAATTATCATTTGTATTTCAGTAGTGTCTGTGGTGATATTTCCATTTTCATCACACATTTTAATAATTTGAGTTTTTTTTTCTTTTTTAATAATTTGGTTGAGGGTTTATGAAGTTTGTTTATTCTGTCAAAAAACCTTTTATTTTAAATATATATTTCATTGATTTTGAATTATTTTAAATATCTATTTCATTGATTTTGGTCTTATTTTTATTTATTTTATTATTTCTTGTCTTCTATTGATTTTGATGTCAATTAGCTCTTATTTTTTAAGGCCTTAAGATGCAATGTTAGATTATTTATTGATGTCTTTCAATTCTTTTAATGAATGAGCTTAATGCTACGACTTTCCTATTGGAACTACCTTCAAGGTGTCCCAGAGGTTTTCAATATGTATCCCTATTCTCGTTTCCTTCTAAGTAATTTTTAATTTCTTCCCTGATTTCTTCTGCCATCTATTCATCATTCAATAGTAAATAATTTACTCTACAACTGTTATCATAATTTCTACTTTTTGTTTTATTGTTGTTTTCTAATTTCATTACATTATGATGTTGTAGAATGCAGGGTATTATCTGTATTTTTTGTAGTTTCTAAGAGTTGATTTGTGGCCTAAAATATGGTCTATTTTAGAAAATGTTCCATGTGCTGCTGAGAAGAAGGCATATTCAATCATTGATGAATGAAATATTACATATAAATCTGTTAAGTCTAGATTATTGATTATCTTTTTTTGTTCTGTAGGTTCTTCATTTAGTTTTGTTTGGATGTTCTATCGATTGTTGAGAGAGCTGTTTTAAAGTCACCCAATATTATTGTATCATGGTGCATTTTATTATTGGTATTGAGGAGGATTTGTTAAATGTTTGGAGATGCTCCACTGTTTGGGGCATAAATATTTAGAACTGTTATTTCTTCTTGTTGTATGTTTCCCTTAAGCAGTATGAAATGGCCTTCTTTGTCTATTCTGATTAACTTTGGTTTGAATTCCACTTTATCTTATTTGAGAATAGAAACCCCTGCTTATTTATGAGGACAATTTGAATGATAAATTTTCCCTATCCTTTCATTTTCAGTCTGTGGATGTCTTTGTCTATGAAGTGAGCCCTTTGGAGACAGTATATTTTTGGGGGTCTTATTTTTTATCCATTCTGCAAGACTATGTCTTTTGATTGATGAGTTTAGACCACTTACACTCAGTGTTATTATTGAAGGACCCTTTTTATTTCCTGTCATTTTGGTTTATTTCTAGTTTTTAAGTTGAATTAAATTTTCCTTTGTTTAGGTGTTCTTCTAGTGTTGTTTCTCCCTCATATAATTTTTGCCTTTATTTTCTGTTTCTTCTCATAAAATACTTTATTGAGTATGTTTTGTAGTGTACGATTCTTAGTAGTGAACTCTTTTAACATTCATTTATCATGGAAGGTTTTTATTTCATTGTTAAATCTCAAGCTTATTTTGCTGAATATAGTATTCTTGATTGGCATCCATTTTCTTTCAGAGTTTCAAGACCTACTAGCTTTTAGGGTCTGGATTGAGAAATTTCCTAAGATACAGATCATTTAGTTTACTTCTAAATGTGACCATTTTTCTCTTGCTTCTTTTAAAATTCTATCCTTTTTTCTGTATGTTAGACATTTTCATAATAATGTGTCTTGGAGTGGGTCCATTGTAATTTTGTATATTATGAGTCATGTATGCTTATTCTATTTGATTTTCCACTTTTCTCTTAAGATTTGATAAGTATTCTGATGTTATTTCATTGAAAATATTGTGCATTCCTTTGATTTGTATTTCAGAGTCTTCATCTATCCCCATGAATCTTATGTTTGGCCTTTACATGTTATTCTATATTTTTTGAAAGATTTGTCCATAGTCTCATAGCATTTTTCTCTGTAGTAATCTTTATTTTCAAGATTATATACTTTGCCCAAAAATATATCTTTCAACTGGTCTTGTCTGTTGTTGATATTTTCCATTGAATTTGTTTTGGGGGGGTACTGGGGATTGAACCCAGGGCCTTGTGCTTGCAAGGCAAGCACTCTACCAACTGAGCTATATCCCCAGCCCTTTCCATTGAATTTTTAATTTCATTTATTGAATCTTTCATTTTGAAGATTTCTGACTGATTCTTCTTCAGGATCTCTCTCTCCTTTTTAAATGATCTTTAACTTGTATTTTCTCTCTGATTTCATTTTTTACATCATATTTAACCTTGTTCAGTTTAACCATGAATTTTCTAAATTCCATTTCTGATATTTTCTCCACTGTGGAGTTGATGGAGTCTGTCACTGAGGTAATCTGTGTTGTTTGGTGTGATTTGTTCCTTTGCTTTTTCATATTGTTTGTGCATCTAACCATCTATCTGGATGGATTTGAAGCTGTAGAGTGTCTACCTTATGACTTTGTAGTGTCCCTCTATGTTACTAGTACCTTATAGATTGGTGGGGAATCCAATGATAAAAAAATCTATGTAAACAATATGTAGCAGTAGATTAGGTACTTAATTCCTATTTTGACATCTACAGTGTTAATTTGCACAATGTGTTGAGACCACAGGATCAGCAGTTTTCATCAGTAAAAATAGTAAATAATCATAAATTTTGTACGGATTAAGATGAAATACTAGGTATTTTCTATGACTTTTACCATATTAATTATTGCTTTGCTCTTGGCAGGTGTTATATACACCAATTAATAAATGTTAAGGACAGAGTTGAATATGAGGATAGAAGAAAAGGTAGGTGGGCATAAAATTTCAATTTCAGAGGGTGAATAGGGCAGATGCAGTGGTAACATAGGATATGTTGTTAATGGGGGGGGATAGAAGTAAGAATATAAAGAAGGAGAGAGAGAGAATAGAATTTGGATGTTAGCACTGTTCTCCAAAATGAAGAAGGGTATAGGCAAAGGCTGTTAAGACTAGATGGTGAGTAAAACTGAGGCTTGTTGTGTAGATTTCTTTTTCTTTTTTTTCTTGTAAACAAATGGGATACATTTTGACTCTCTGTACATGGAGTAAAGGCATAACATTCGTGTAATCATAAATTTACACAGGGCAATGTTGCTTGATTCATTCTGCCATTTTAGCCCCTTCACCTCCACCACACTCACCCCTCTTTTCCCTTTATACATTCCTTCCTTCCTCCATTCTTGCCCCCCTCCCTAACACTAACCCTAAACCTAACCCTAACCCTAACGCTAACTGCTCCAACCCCCATTATATGTCATCATCCGCTTATCAGCGAGATCATTCATCCTTTGGGTTCTTTTTTTTTGAATGAATAAAATGTTTTAATTCATATAATCAACCTCTTCCCACATTCACTCACACAAACAAATCAGATGAGTGAAAAAGTGACTTGAATCACCATAGTGGAATTCCATGGCTCCTGACAGTTTCTGAAGATAAGGCCAATGTATACATCTTGGGTTCCTTGACTGGGACCTTGATTTAAGACTTAAGATGGCTGTATCCACAAAGGATGCCATCTTGTAGTACTGTTTAGGTAGTTTTCCAGGATTTCTTTGGTTGTTTATTGTGGTAAAGTGTTTCCTTATCTTGGAATTCCTTCATGATATTTTATATTACATATAATGATAATTTTTCTCAGAAAATATAATGGTTTACATATTTTCCATTGTATATTCAAATATATCTAAAATATGTTCTCATTCTTAAAAGCTAGTTTATTCAAATATAAAATTTGGATCAAAATATTTTTTCCTAAGAACTATCTTCTTCCTGAATAGCTTTTGAAGACAAAATAATTGTAGAGTTCTTCTGTTGCATGTTAGTATAATTCTCAGTAAATTCTACTTACGTGGCCTTTCTTTCTTCCTGCTATGGTTTTAGAGGGTTTGGATGACACCCCAAGTTCATCACCTAAAAAAGTCTCTAGGAAGAAGAACTAGTAGGAATTGTGCAGAAGTTGTAATAAAATTAAGTGACTTATGGGATTTAAATATTAGTTAATATAATATTTTATCTGTCATTTGAAAACTTTTAATATGGTTTTCATCACTGTTACTGTGATTAATTATCATCTAGGAAATTTGTTAACAATATAAATGCACACACACTATTTATTGAAATGATCTCTTGCTTCCCGTATTTGCTCTTTTAACTGATGATTAGTGTGAACATTTAATGCCTGCCTTTGCTCTTTCATCTCCTCCTTTAATGCCTGCATTTCTCTTTCATCTCCTCATTTGCTTCCCTGATTGTTTTAATTATGTACATTCTGAACTCCCTTTCTGACATTTCTTCTGCTGTGCTGTCTTTGGTGTTATTGATGTAGTATCTAGGTTTGTTTGGGACATTTTCTTCCCTTGCTTTCTCATATTGGTCAGATGTCAGTGGGACTCTGAGATATTGCAGATTTCCTCTTTGGCTTACAGTGTCCCTGTAGATTTCCAGTGTATCACCTCCCAGCCTTCAGTATCCTGAAGTCTTGGAGGAACTTGATAATGCAGTGCTTCCAACGAAAGCTGCCCCTAGCCTGCTACTGGTTCCAGGGCTGGGCTGGAGGCTGGCTTTGTGTGGAAAGGCTCTCACTGGGCGGCCTGCTCCAAGAAGCTGACTGTGGAAGGAGCTTGCCACCAGCGGGAGCAGGGCTGCTTGGAGAAGTCTCTGGCTGCTCTCTCCTGGTCCCAGAAGCCACCTGTGGGCCAGGGCCCACCTCTGGGTCCGGGGCTTGGAGCTGGCTATGTGCAGAAAGGCTCTCATTGGGTGGCCTGCTCCAAGAAGCTGGCTGTCGAAGGAGCCTGTTGCTGGAGGGAGCAGGGCTGCTTGGGGAAGTCTCTAGCTGCCCTGCCCTGCTCTGAGAAGCTGCCCCTGTCCATGCCTGCTGCCTGGGCCGAGCTTCACATGGTGGGAGAGACTCACCCCTCAGCTCTATGTTAGTCCGAGTCTCTCATTGCCTCCCCTTCTTGAATCCTGGGCTCTGGAGCAACAGGAGATGCAGTCACCCTCTAGTTTGCCATCTTGGATCCTCTTTCAATAGCATATTATACAGTCTATAGGTATTGGCATAGTTTCTATTTTTTATCATTGATTTCTAATCTCATTCCATTGAGATCTGATAGAGTACATGTTAGCATCTCTGTTTTTTATATGTGCTAAGAGTTGTCTTGTGGAATAATGTATGGTCTATTTTACAGATGGACCGGTGTGCAGCTGTGAAGAAAGTGTATTTGCTTGTTGATGGACAGAATATTGTATATATGTCTGTTAAGTCTAATTTGTTGATGTGCTATTGAGTTCTATGTTTTCTTTTTTTAGTTTTTGTTTCGGAGATCTATCTAGTGGTGAGACAGGTGTAGTAAAGTCACCCAGTACTATTGTATTCTTATCTATTTGATTTCTGAAATTGAGAAGGACTTGTTTGATGTACATAGATGTTCCTTTTCTGTGGGGCATAAATACTTAAAATTGTTATATCTTGTTGATTTATGATTCCCTTAAGCATTATGAAATGTCCTTTATCTCTTCTGACTAACTCTGGCTTGACATCCAGTTTATCTGATATGAAGATGGAAACCCTGGCTTTTCTACTGAGTCTGTGTGCATGGTATATTTTTTCTCATCCTTTCATCTTTAATCTGTGGACATCTTTTCTATTAGATGAATCTCTTGAAGACCAAATATAGTTCTTCTGTTTTTTTTTTTTAAATTCACTCTGCCAATGTCTTTTGATTGATGACTTTAGGTCATTAACATTCAGGGTTATTATTGAGATATGAGTTGTATTCCTGGTCTTTTTGGCTTATTTTTTGTTTTTAACTTGACTTGGTTTTTCCTTTAATTGACTTTTCCTTTTTGGTTGTTCCTCCTTTTGCTGACTTACACTGCTGTTTTTCATATCCTCCTTATAGAATGTTTTGCTGAGAATGTTCTGTAGTGCAGGTTTTTATTTGTAAATTATATTAACTTTCATTTATCATTGAAAGATTTTATTTCATCATCAAATATGCAGGTTAGTTTTAGTGGGTATAAGATTCTTGGTTGGCATCCAGTGTTCTTTTAGAGCTTGAAATATGTTTTTCCAGGCTCTCCTAGCTTTTAGGGTCTGGGCTGAAAAATCTGCTTATATCCATTTTGGTTTACCCCTATATATAATCTAATCCTGTTCTCTTGTGGCCTTTAATATTCTATCTTCATTTTGTATGTTGAGCATTTTCATTATAATATGCCTTGGTGTGCCTTTGTTGTAATTTTGTGCATTTGGTGTCCTGTAAGCTTCTTGCATTTGATTTTCCATTTCATTCTTCAGGTTTGGGAAATTTTATGATATTATTTCATTGAATTTATTTTTCATTCTTTTTTTTTGTTTCTGTGTGCCTTCCTCAATTCCAATAATTCTTAAATTTGATCTTTTCATGTTATCCTATAATTCTTGGAAGTTTTATTCATGATTTCTTACCATCTTCTCTGTGTGGTCAACTTTATCTTCAAGATTAAATATTTTGTCTTCATTATCTGAGGTTCTGTCTTCCAAGTGATCTAGTCTGTTGGTGATGCTTTCTATTGAATTTGTACTTTGGTTTATTGTTTCCTTTATTTCAAGGATTTCTGTTTGTTTCTTTTTTTTAGAATCTCTGTCTCTTTATGGAAACAATCTTTTGCTTCCTGTATTTGCTCTTTTAAGTACTAATTGAATTGATCATTCATTACCTGCATTTGCTCTGTTATATTATCCTTTACTTCATGGATCCTTTTAATTATGTACATTCTGAACACCCTTTCTGACATTTCTTCTACCATACTGTCAATGGATTATATTAACATAGCATCTTGGTTTGTTTGGTGTGCTTTCTTCCCTTGTTTTTTCATGCTGTTTATGTATCTTCCCCTCTAGCAATGCAGATCCAAGGTATAACGGTTTCCTCCCTGTGGGTTTATAGTGTCCCTGCAGGTTTCCAATACTTCACCTGTAAGGGAGATATCAATATTAGCAGCCCACAATACAAACAATATGCAACCTTAAACCAACTATCCCCTCTTAAGATGTTAACAGTATTGTAATAAACAGAGATGATGAGTTTGATTACTATAGGTTTGCAATAAGGTCTACAATTTCTAATGAAGGTAAAAGCAGATGGGGTGGGGTATAGGATGTAATGTTAATGAGATAAGAAGTGAATATGTAAAGGTACTAGATCATAGGAGAGTGAAAGTGGAATTGAAAGAAGATGGTTGTTAGCATGAGAAAAGAGTTAAAGAGACTCCAAGGTAACAGATAGATAAGAGTAACATAGACTGAGAAAAATAATTAAAATTATAGAAAGATAGGAATAATAATAATAAAGAAAAAATCTACAACAAAACCATAATATACTATTCAAACCCCCCAGTCTTCAATAGCCTGGTGCATGAACAATACTTGATAATGCAGTATCTCAAGATGGGACCTGCCCCAACAAAGATGGTGGCATCTGGGTTAAGGATAATCCCTGATATCCGGCAGAGATGACATCACTTGTTGGTAGATGGGGAGCCACAGCACGGAGATCCCTGTGGGCAGGCTGGGCCTGGGTGGCACAGCACTAGAATTCTCCATGGGCCGAACTCCCTTCTTTGGAGATCAGGGTGCGGTGAAATGGGAAGAGCTGCGTGTTCCACTCACAGGTTGTGTTCTCCACCAGGTTCTGTGAGATGATTTCTCATTGTCGAAATTCCCTGTTTTAGAGACCCAGACTTAGTGAGGTTCCAGTTGCCTAATTGTGTGGTGAGATACTGGCAGTGTTGAATCAACATACTTTTAGAGCCTAGTAGATGCCAATCTGCAATAGTCTGGGTGGGCCAGGCAGCAAAGTGGCAGACTGGGCAGGCCTGGTTGTGAAGCCACTGGCTGGGGTGTTTGGGCATAGAGAGCCAGAGCCAGACAGATTGAGACACTTCAATGGGCCAGCTATCCTTGGTAGTGCAATAGTGGGCTGAGCCAGGAAGGTATGGGGGTGAAGCGGTGACCCGGAAGACTGGGTTGTGGGCCACATGGGGAAACTGTGCTCCCGGTAGGCTGATCAGTGCACTGGGTGGGGGACTGTGGGATAGGGTGTCAGGGGTCCCTGGCAGGGGAGACTGGGTGGATGGTGGACATTGGTTGTATGCCAGGGACCAGCAGGCATGAGGACAATTAGACTGGGCAAGCTGAGGCCTAAGTGCCCTCATACCCTTTCAATTTCCTGACCCACTATAGCTGGCCTTGTTAGTCATTGTGAGTCCTGCGCCTCACAGTGGGGAAAACTGAGTTCTCCCTAAACTTTCCAACTTCTGTTCCCTGTGAAGAAATGCTTTCATATTTTTATTTTCCCCAGGTTTATTAGGCTATTTAAGTCTTTGCTAAGCTCAGATAGGTTTATGGGGATCTAGTCACAAAATGATGATTCTGGGTTTCCAGTTTCATTGGCACTACTGCATTGTAGTCCCAAGATGGCTCATAGTTTGGATAAACTTGGGGTGACTTTTCTTTTTAGATTCATTCAATGAGTCAAATAATCTTTGGTTTGGATAGAACAGACTGACCCTCCACTCTCAGGATTTTTCCTTTAAGCCTCAGGGACAAACAGTATTCCCACTGCTTGAGTTCATAGCCATGTTAGGAGAAATGCTGTCTCACTCTAATCTACCATTTTTCTTCTCTCCTAATTATTAATTTGTATATTATTTTGACTAAATGTTATTTTAGAAGAAATTTCAGGTCAATCAATATGTTCTCCTATTTTCCTTTAGAGAGCTTTTTCTTAATAATCTTCCATTCAACCATATGTAACAATTTGAATTACTGAGGTTTTTATCCCAAGGTTCTATGGGTCTATCTTATGAATATTAAAGATCTTTCAATGTATCTGTTTGGAAAATAAATCTTACAATTTATAAACTTATGGAGTTAAAGGAAAGTAATGCTGGAAGGAATTGAATATGTTCAGTAGACCTGAATCATTTCTCTATGGCAGGTTTGTTTTGTTCAGTAGTTCTATATAGAAGAAAGGAGGATCAGGATGTGATCAAATAAAAGAGCATATGTCACAGACTGGAACCAGCAGCCTGCATTTTATGATCCTCCTAGATCTGACCTGACTCAGCCTATCCACTTTCATTTCCAGTGACCACCCAAAGCACAATTTCTACTGGTGTTTTTTGGTATTCCATGAATATGTCCTATTAATTTCTGCCCATTAATATGTCTGTACAGTTACATGCCCATCACTTTGCTTTCTGTCCATTATTCTAGAGACACTTTAAAATTGATTTCTTTGCTGAGCCTCCCATTACCTCCTGCCTTTTTTCTAATTTCTCTTAAGAAACTGTGCTTCAAAAGCAATACAGGTAGTTGGGAATATGTGCCTTTAATTAATATGATTTAGATAAACATCATGTCATAATCTGATACACACTTGATGAGACAATATAGGATAACTTTCCTATGTACATATATGAATACACCACAGTGAATCTCTGCACTGCATACAACCAAAAGACTGGGATCCTAATTAGAAAAAGATGTTCCACATGTTTGTATAAATATATCAAAATATACACTTTTCATGTATAAGTAAAATAAACAAATAAAAAAAAAGAACATGTCTTCAGAAATATGGCAAACCTGAATTCCAGTTGTAACTGATCTTCCTCCATCAGACTCATGTATATTTCAACTGAAATATGTAGACATTTGTATACATATATGCCTTACATGGATGCTGATCTTTAACTGCAGTTTTTGTGAGTGAAAACTTCTTTAATTATTTTTAACTACTGCTCTTCAAGACACAAAAGAATCTCCCGAGAGATTTCAAGATGGCGGACTAGAGAGTGGCTGCATTTCATGTTATTCCAGGACTCAGGATTCAAAAGAGGAGATATTGAGAGACTTGGGACCAACTCAAAGCAGCTGGCTGAGTCTCTCCCATTGGGGAGGCATTCCAGATGGGGCGGTAGTCCCAGAATGCAGGGAACCTTGTGAAGTAGAGCTGCGCAGCGAGACACCCCTCCCGCGGCTGGAGCAGTGAACTCAGACAATTGGGAGCATCGTAGAGGAGGCCACTCAGCACAGCACTTGGCTTGGACTCAGAACAACCAATGGGGCTCCGGGTGGCTGCCCAGAGGAGGAGATGTGAGGAGAGCTGTTTGGACTCAGAGCAACCACTCCTGAACACTGGGGCCTGCCCGGAGGAGGAGGAGGAGTGCAGCACGTCGCTTGGACTCGGAGTGATTGCATCAGAGCTCCAGGTGGCTGCTCAGAGGAGGAGGCGAGTGGTGAGTTGTTTGGACTCAAAGTGACCGCTCCTGAACACCAGGAGGCTTCCTGCAGGAGGAGCATGGCGGGTTACTTGGTCTCGAGCGGCCGCACCAGAGCTCTGGGCAGCTGCCCGGAGGAGTCATGCAGCAGGTTGCTTGGACTCACAGCGGCTCACAGCGACTTCTCCTGAATACCCCGGGGGCTGCTCGGAGGAGAAGGAGGAACAGGGTGGGTCACTTGGACTTGGAATGACTGCCCAGGGCTACGGTGGTTGGCGGGAGGAGGAGGAGGGCAGTGAGTTGCTTGGACTCCTAGTGACAGCACCGGAACACTGGGCGGCTGTCTGGAGGAAGAGGCGTGCAGCGGGTCCCTGGGTCTCGGAGCGACAGTACGGGACTCCAGGTGGCTGCTCAGAGGAGGGGCCGCATAGCCAGGCGATTAGGTGCAGAGCAGGGTCCCAGGATCTAGGAGGCTTCTGGTTGGAAGAGCCGCACAGAGACACGCTTAGGGGTGGAGTGAAGGTTCCAGGACTGCAGGCAGATTCTCTGAGGAGAGGCAGCCTAAGGAGACTCGTCTGTGAAGGGTGAGGCTCCCAGGCCCTGGAGGTAGGTCTGGGCCCCTGGGAACGTTGCAGAGGAAGGCAGCCCAGACCAGGTGGTAGTTGTAGGTTGAGGTGAACCTCTAGCAGGGGAACTGACCAGAGAGACCTCCCCACTGGGTAAGTCTTCAATGCCTGGTGAGGTTTTCCCACAAGGACGGGAAAACCACAGACACAGGCACAAACAGGCCTTGCCTCAGCCCGCAGCCCGCAGCCTCGTTCCCCTTTGGATGACCATTGGTCAACAAGTGGAGGCACCTCTGCCCACTAGCAGGGAATATACCCCACCTGAAGGCCACCACCCCTAGAGAGGCAGCTTCCTTGAAGAGCACCGCATTATCAACTTCCTCCAAGACATCAGCCTCCTGAAGGATAAGAGGGGATATACTAGAAATCTTCAGGGACATTATAAGTCAATAGAGGAAATGTGCAATATCTGAGTGGTCCACTGATACCTGAACAATATGAGAAAA